>NC_059290.1:7279093-7374093 GCF_017591435.1 Portunus trituberculatus
CCAAGTCATGGAAACATACTATAGTCATCCCTATACACAAAGGCGGAGATCCCTTGGATAAAAGTAATTACAGACCTATTTCCCTCCTTTCCATTTTCTCAAAAGTTCTAGAAAAAAATTTTCCTCTCAATTAGTTAAACATCTGGAAAGTAACAAATTGCTCAGCGAAAGTCAGCATGGATTCAGGCCTAGACTCAGCACGGCAACAGCCATGACAGTTGTAACAGACAAAATCTATAAGAATATGGACAAAAAGCGCATCTCTTTGCTAACACTGCGATTTGTCGAAGGCCTTCGACAGTGTCAGCCACCAAATTCTTATTGAAAAACTAAAACTGGCCGACGTAGATGCTTTTTGGTTTGAGGATTATCTGAACGAAAGATCACAGTCTGTCCGACTCAACAACACTGTCTCCACACAAGCCTCTACTCTATATGGCGTGCCTCAAGGCTCTATTTTAGGACCTATATTATTTAATCTATTTGTTAACGATATGTCCTACTACATTAAGAACTGTTCCCTCACACAATACGCTGACGACACGCAGTTTCTTCACTCAGGCACAGTCACAGAACTACCCACCATAATATCTCAAGCAGAACAGACACTCAACAGAGCCAGAAAATATTTCCTCAGAAATGGCCTTAAGCTAAATGCCAAGAAGACTCAATGTATATTTATAGGGACACATCAACTCATCCCAAGAATACCAGAAAACACAACTATTAATTTCCACGACACCACCATCAAGCCTTCCTCACACGTTAAAAACCTGGGCGTATACTTCGATACCTACATGAGCTTCGACATCCATATCAACGAAATTTCCACTAAAATCACGGGAACACTCTTCTATATAAACAGAGTCAAACACTATTTTGACAAAGAGACTCGCATGATACTAATACAGTCGCTAGTATTGAGTATTCTTGACTACTGTAACACAATCTGGGGAACCTCCAACACCACACTACTCTCAAAAACTCAAAAGCTACAAAACTTTGCTATTAAGGTGGCAGACGGAAACGCCCGGAAATATGACTACAAGTCACTCCCATATTTCAAAGACTGGAATGGCTCAATGTAATAAAAACAATTCAATTCAATACAGCAGTGACTTTGTACAAACAACTTAAGAACCACTACCCACAGAACGTGATCGACCTCTCTACAGTGAACACATTAACAGGCAGTCACTATAATATATAGGCAACAACACAACCTGTATGTGCCCAGAGCGGTCACCCAGTCAGGGAGTCGCTCTCTCTTTGTGTGAGGTCCTTCATTATGGAATCTCCTGCCACAAGAAGTGAAAGACTCAAGCACCCTACACTCATTTAAGACGCGACTCAGGAAATTCCTCCTATCTAATCACTAAGTGTCTGCACAAGCTAAAGACAAGCGTGTGTGTGTGTCTCAAAATATGACCACTATAGGTATGTACTGATGTACTATGTACTGATATAAAGAATATATATGTACTGATGTGAAGAATAACCACTTCATAGTGGAATAAATATTTTATTATTATTATTATTACTCTCTCTCTCTCTCTCGTAACCGGTTTGCTTAGCGACCATTTTCTTGACATTGCTTTATATAGTAACCCAACTTGTATGTTTGTATATACTGGAGAAACATACTAGCTTTTGCTATTCATGCTCATCAGTGAACAATAATTTTAGGACGATACACCTTTGCCACTGACTCGCTGTACGATAAGCTTTTCCTCCCTCGGTTTCTGCATGTGCCAGTGACGCAGCCTATCAGGTGGGACAGTTTTCAGCTACCCCAAGACGATTCACGCCTCGAGTTGCCAGATCATCCTCAAGTTGATTTCTGACAAGCAAAGTTCGACCTAACGTTATTTGCAGTTTCATTTGTTTTTGTTTGATCTTCATGAGAGCCAGTACGCTCGTAGCTCTAACGTTTTCTTAAAAAAATTAGCTTCTAGAGAAAACCGTGGTTGTCAACATGCAACATGCCATCAGTTTATTTTGTAAAACACGATGCATATACTTGTAATTATAATTAATATTATTATTAGTATCATCATCATCATCATAATATAACAATAAATGTTCACAAGACATCTTTACGATTAGTATTTTTTTTTTTTTGCACAGAGAGAGAGAGAGAGAGAGAGAGAGAGAGAGAGAGAGAGAGAGAGAGAGAGAGAGAGAGAGAGAGAGAGATCCAGTGGTATATAAAGCACACGTTTGGATACAGCTGTTTTTTTTTTTTTTTCTGTGGGCCATGACCAAAGGCCCGCGTCACCCCTCTCTGGTGGCAACCAACAACAACATACAGCTGTTAAATACAAGTTCATTAAAAGAGAATCAATAACAAATTCAATTATCGGCAATTTAGTCAATGATTCTGTAATGAGGATGTTGAGTGATGCGTTCATTGGTGATTCTCATACGACTGGTGAGTGGCGAGGGTGAACCATTTCGTTCAGGCCAAGCGTAGTCACTGCCTGCCACCTACCTGCCTCTCTCCTTCCCGGTTTAGCTACGAGGGAGAACCCCAGTGAAGAGTAAGCATTGTACTGTACGTGGCCCATTTTGCTAACCGTGTGATAGGGCTATGGGTGTGTGATTATTTTTGTCATGCCAGATGTGTATGTAATACGTGTAAAGCAGGAAGTCGATGTCAACAATTATATTACTGACAGATTATGTTGCCGGAGAGGCTTTCTAGTGTCTGGCAGCCAATGGCCCAACCACACGGAGGATACTCTCACTCACTTACCCTCATTCTCTCTCTCTCTCTCTCTCTCTTCGGTAAAATAAATAAATAAATAATAATAATGTAACTTGTGCTGACTTGTGAATGCTGCAGCATTATGGGAGATTTTCTCTTTTCTTTATTAATGAATGGTGTATCTGATAAACGCAAAACATGACTACGAAGACATGAAGGTTATAGGCCTAACTACCACATTAACTCTGCTACGTAGTTTTAATTGTAGGAATTTAGGAAATTGAGATAATAGAGTTTAAATGAAAGAATATGACAATTTAAATGAAGTGTTTATTGTGGAAAAATAAAAATAAGAAAATGAAATATAAAAGGTGAAATGCGTGTGATAATACATACAGGCAGCTAGGCTTATCAGACTATAGGAGCACACTGATAACATATACATAATACACATCAGTGTTCTGGCCGCGCGGGCCGCGTTCTATTTACATCTTGATCCGAGTGATCAGGATCAAGATCTTGGTCTAGGTGGTCTGCTGGGTCTGGCAGTGGGACAGTGGGTTATTATAGGCTATAAAAGCTCCTAGCGGCGACCATCATGTTAGCAGCGACTGAGCAGCTTCTGCTGAAGACTGAAGACTGGGAAAACAGCTGATATGTCTAGGAACAAAGAATGGTAATGAATTGGTGCAGAATGTTGGTGACAGATGCCACAAACATGCGAGATATTACATGCCTTGGCTTATTATAATCACGCGCGCCCATTGCCGCCTATACCAGACTTCATGATGAGGCAAAGGAAGATAATTCTTGTTCATCTCAACTTTGGAAGTATCGATCTCAGTAATGCTTCTCATTTTAACATTCTATGCTTCACCACAGCAACTATTTTCAGCATGTTGTGTGAAGAGAGCTTTGTGTGAAACTTCACTAAACAAAGTTCATGGCCAGGCACGGAACCCAGTCTGGTGTAGTGTCATTAATGACAGCGAGCGTTCTCTTTACCTCGAAAGAATCAAGATGAGACTCAGATTCAGGTCAATAACCTAAAACTGATTAGTGTTGTAAATAAAACACTCCCGTACTTACAAGCGCCAACTGGCTACAACTCGGTAAGGAAGCAATGTACGCAGTACTTAGCGCCTCAAGTGGGATCACATATTGTGCCCATAAAATGCAAAGATTTTTCTTAGAGAGAGAGAGAGAATAGCGGCAATGACTTTTTTTGAGGACATTTTCAGTTTATTACTTTTCTAGTTTTGTTTACATTGAAATTAATATTAACATGATAAGGCATCTCTCTCTCTCTCTCTCTCTCTCTCTCTCTCTCTCTCTCTCTCTCTCTCTCTCTGTGTGTGTGTGTGCGAGCGTGCGTGCGTGCGTGCGTGCGAACGCATACATACATCATAAAGGCAAGATGTGTAGTGAGGTACAGCAATGATAACCAACAGGTTGCGGTGTGAAGAGCGTGATGATTCTTCCTCAGACCAGATTACTGTCATCCTATTGGTCTGTTCGCCTAAAATCTGTGACAAAGTTATATGGATTGCTCACTGGAAGCATCAGAGGCATAGCTTGTTCACCACAGCAAGCCAATGAGCCTTGGATAACTGTCACACCACGCATCTGCCTCCACGATGTTCCCACCACTCTCAAGGCAGGTGGTCTGTCTCCACACTCTCCAGTCACACTCTCCGCCAGCCTCATCGATGAGAAGGGTACAGAGGTGAGCTCCGATTCGGGGAACCAGTGACGCTAATATCAGAAAAAATTGTCATCATTCAATTTCTTTTTTCTCCACAGTGCATTTAATGATTGGTACAAATGACAAAAGTAAGGCCACACTCCATGATGTCCCTACGTCAACAGTTCTGCTCCTGCGCCCACTACGTGACTGATGGAGCCGGCAATGTTGATGTGCGGACTGCGGAATCCGTGGGTGGGTCCTACGAAGGAGTGTTTCCGGCAGGATTGCTCACCACACTGTCGCCTGCTCCACATGAATTCCAGTCCCACAGGCTTTTCCGTCGCGATACCTCTCTGCCCTGGAAGGTAAGTGGCACTTAACTCCTACAGCTTCCCTGCATACGCTATAGCCAACTCTTCTTTGTCATCAAGAACTGTTGTAGTTTTTCAGTCCTTCCTTCTCTCGTTCCCCATTATGACACACTAAGCATTCTCCTCAGATCCAGGTGAGTGTCCTGGACGCTCACCAGCCACCAGGGACAAAGGCAGACGTGATGGCAAAGGTCGAAATGGAACGACTCCTGATGGCCCCCGGGGTACGACGGCTACCTGTGCGCGAGGGGAGGGTGAGAGGGGCTCTATATTTGCCCCCAGGTGATGGACCCTTCCCGGGGATTGTTGATATGTTTGGTTCTATTGGCGGACTGATGGAATTCAGGTCAGGTAAGTGAATGGCAAGAAATATATGGCAATGATTGACACTAAGCTGTAAGTAGATGACCTTGTCCTAATCTCCTACACTACTGACCTTCAATGTATTCAATCCCTACAGCTCTACTGGCGTCACGAGGCTTCGCGAGTTTATCTCTGGCATTCTTTGATTACGACGACCTTCCTAGTACGACAGAGAACTTGGACCTGAGTTACTTTGAAGAGGCAGTGGAGGTGTTGCTGGCAGTACCAGAAGTCATACCAGACAGGTGTGGGGCCGTGGCCAATAGTAGAACTGGTGACATACTCCTGAGTATGGCTACGCTACTACCCGCTGTGAAGGCTGTGGTCGGTGTCAGCTGCTCCACCATAGCACTTGGATCTGCTCTAACCTACAAAGGCAAGGTCTTCAAGCAAGGCCTGAATATGGACGAATTGACCCTAGAGCAAACTAATAGAGGGCCCTGGGTCGGCAACCTTCAACAGTATTTCACGACAGACAATCCAGCTATGATCCCTGTAGAGGAGGCAGACGAGGATACCCACTTCCTTTTGATTGCTGGAGAAGATGACCCTTGGGGATTTAAACACTCTCTCGCTCCCTTCCGAGAACGGATGCTAAGCAATAACAAGCACAACTTCGAGACAATTTTGTACCCCGGCACAGGTCACATCATAGAGCCTCCCTACAACACACTGAATAACCAGTCCTTCCATCGGCACCTTCCCAGCAAAGAGCACTTGACAAAAGGTATAATTTTTCAGTGGGGTGGAAATGCTCAGGAAACATGCACCGCACAGGAGGAATTCTGGCACCGTATGCGTACCTTCCTGATGAACCATGTGCAGGATGAGAGTCCTTGGTACCAACACTACCTCACCCAGTACACCCCAAATGCACCTCCAAACTAAATGCACCGTCATGTAGCCATGAGTGTGAGTCAACCATTCACACAAAGGTTTCCATTAAAGGTAATATAGTAGCTTTGTACAATAGAAAAAAATAGAAAAAAAAAACGGTATGTAACAAGACTATGAAGGGCAAGGTGAACAAGACTATCATTACAATGTACCACTTTTTTCCAGTGATACACATTCCATGGCACTCTGATGAAAAATACTTCCATTTCACATCTTCCTTCTACCTTATAATCACGCACACTTTCTAATATTATTCTCAACTTAATTATCTCACAATTTTTTCTTGAAATACTATAACTTCACTCTTCATAACATATTATGGTAGTACACTACCTCTCATCTCACTCACACACACACACACACACACACACACACACACACACACACACACACACACACACACACACACACACACACATATATATATATATATATATATATATATATATATATATATATATATATATATATATATATAGATATAGATATAGATATATATATATAATGTAACAATATTATAACGTGAAATGTACAGTATATTTTCTCCATAACGCATCATTATTGACTTTTTCCCCTTATGATTGTTACATCTGAAGTTAATTTCAATCGAGGCATCGCAATGGCTGTAGTAAATATTACAGGTAGTAGTAGTAGTAGTAGTAGTAGTAGTAGTAGTAGTGGTGATAGTGGTGGTGACTAGTAGCACCAACACCACTACCACCAATAGTACTAGTGGTGGTAGCAAGAGGAGGAGGAGGAAGAGAAAAGAATGAAGGAAAGTAGCTCTTAGGTTTAACGTTTTGTGAGACCAAGCACACAAATTAGCAATACTGGCAATACCACAGCACGATGGAATAATCTGAGTAACTTTCACGAGAAGAAGCAATAAGCACAGAAGTGAAATTACGGACGAGTTATGACCTTGAGGTAAGTCCGTCATGCAGACCCGAGGGGAGTGCTTCATTTACCGGGGAGAGGGAGAAAGATAGAAGAGTGTCTGTAGAATGGGAGGGACGGATAAAGTGGATTAGCTCAATGATGGAAGACAAGAGTATTTATTTTATCTAGATTATGGAAGAGGTGACGCATGGGTTAGTCAGGTAAGAGGAGAGATTACCAGAGTTATCTGAATAGTGAGAAGTGTGCGTTAAGGAGCGCTGCCTTGACGATAAGACAGGAAGACGTTAAGTTTATCTAGTTTATCGGAGGGAATGCTGTGCAGCCACAAATTAACGATAACCACAAAGAGACGCAGGATCACACAAACACAAGCCAAGGCCATCCGCAACACACACACACACACAATATTTATTTTTTGCCTCCTTTACCGTCCCTCTTCCTGGTGTACATCACTCCTGCCACTCAGTCTAATCTTCTTCCGTAAGTCAGCACAGCATACAATTCATTTCTTCTTTCCATCATCATCACCATTTACCCTTTTCTCGTTTGTACATAATCTGAGACATAATCACCTCCACAGTCAAACAAAATTAAGGAACCTCAATATTTTCAGAAGACCTCAATCGGGCATTACAAGGTCAGTTAGTTCATCACCAAGCTGTCATCCCACAACCCATGGTGGCGGGATACGAGGAATGTTAATGCACCTTCTATGCATCTCTGTTCTCACCTCATTGCCTACTAATTTCCCTAAAGAGTAGTTTTAAAGCCGGAAACTCAAGTACACTCAGCCAAGAGATAATTAAAAGACGTTCAAGATGGAAGCATTACAGGTCTTCCCTCCCTTGTAAGCCTTGATACTAAACAGCCTCTATGTAATTTGAGAGGAACTACGAACTCTCATGAAAACTATTATGTCCCAGCCGACCTTCACCCTCGGAGATCTGAGGGCAGCTGTTGACAGGGTGTGTTTTGTACAGAACTCGGTGCCTTCAATATCATGGTGGTTATGGAAGACCCTCCCTATAACTCTACGAACGGAGAGAGACAAGAAAGAGACAAGAGGACTGAGAGATAAGGTGATGGGCCAAGGTCTCGGTGGATAAATATTTGCAGACAACCAACGACAGCTTCCCACCCTCTCTCCTACACATATGGAAAGCACATTGCCAATCATCGTCTCCAGTTTACTGAAAGGCACACACGCTACACAACAATCACCAACATCGACAGTTGAAGCTTAATCAATATTCATCTAGGCATTTTTGTTGTTGATACATGTACCTATATAGTTAAATCACTGTATATAAAGCCGTCTTCACACAAAGAAAACATAAACATACAGACAACCACCAGCAAAGATCAGATGGGAGAAGGATGTTTCCGTGGTAATAGGTTGCCCTTCAGGATATCAGGATAAGTATTAATGTCCTCTACAATGTTCCTCTCTCTATAAGGTTGTACTGCCAAGGTCGACGATCAGCTGGTCCTCATCAATCTCTGCCATCTGGCCGTCAGTGTTCAGGGCAGTTTTATTATGACCGTCACTTACAGTCAGCTCCCTTGGCGAACGCAATACAAGGATGACAACGATGAATTCCGCAAGCAGCGATAGTGGACAGCACCCGTTGAGTTACATCACAGCCTGCACCAGGCGTGAAGCTCCCAACCAGAAAGGAAACAGCGCATTACCGAGCCTGCATCCGGCCACACGCCGCTCACGAAGCGCCGCCTATATACAACCCTCAGCAGGACAAGGAGGGATCAGCCGGATGTAGTGTTTACTAGTAAATGCCAGAGATCAAACTTTCATTTCTGTTGGTAATGTTTCCGGCTATTGCTAAATGATATTTATATTTTGTCTTTTGACATTGATGATGTTGATCCACACATTCACTGGAGAGTGTGGTGAGTAAGAAATGTGCTGCCTCTATGTAGACTTGACAATGTTTGTGACTGATGATCTCGCTGGTCCCTCACACCCATCTTGAACAATGTACACCATATTTCATTAACACCTCTACTACCATAACCAACACGACCACCATCACCACCACAAAATCTAACCACCTCATATATGCACAGCTCCTCACGATCCAATGAAGGTCAACCCGCGAGTCACGTGCTCCCAGAGGATTTGCCGCAGGTCATGAGAAACAAAATCATCTATTTAGACTTGCACACATTCACACTCAATTCAGGTAAGTTTCCCACATCACTACACAAATTTATTACTCTTTCACACCATGTATTAATTATCATGCAATGCAATAAAGAATAAATCTTGATTATTCGGGTCATTACCAAAATGCACATCTCTATTTCCACTCCTCTCTCCAAAGAGGAACATGAAAAGAGTCACAAAAGAAAGGATGAGAAAAAGCGCAGGAACGTCCAGGCGTGAGCATCAATCAGAATACCCGCAGGCTAATTGCTGGTAATAGCAGAAACCGGCAAAGTAGCCTCCGTATATTGGTCTCTGTAACGGAAACTGTGCACAACAATCCAGTACAAAATGCGTTGTGGCACAGACCAAAAACGTTCTAGAATCTAGAACGTCTGAAGCACAAAGCCTCGATATGGGTTATCAGACCTTTTTTATATATATATAAAACGCCGTCATGGTGACATTGCTGCAATGAGAATAAGTTTGATAAGCAAAGTGCAAGATAAGTAAGAATCAATTACATTAAGAAACCTGTAACTGTTTAATTAATTCTAACCGAGATACCACCGACCGAAGAATAATTTTCGTTACCTTGAGATTTTCACCATCATGTATTTCTATATTACTTACAACTGTTACCAGTCTCCATGACACTTCACCACTTTACGTCCTTAATGCTCACACGAAGACGCCATAATATACCACCACCATGCACCACCACCCAAAACAGTAATAGTAATTTTTTTTTTTTTTTTTTTTTTTACATTACAAGGGCACTGGCCAAGGGCAAACAAAGTGTTGGAAAAAAAAAAACCCTTGGTTGCCAGGCCCTGTTAAGAGGAAAGTAGAAAGAGAAAAACCAAAAAAATCTAAAAGGAGGGTCCAGTTAACGTAAGAGGTGTCTTGACACTCCTCTTTTGAAAGAGTTTAAGTCATAGGCAGGTGGAAATACAGACACAGGTAGAGAGTTCCAGAGTTTACCAGTGTAGGGAATGAAGGAGTGAAGATACTGGTTAACTCTTGCATTAGGAAGATGGACAGAATAGGGATGAGAAGAAGTAGAGAGTCTTGTGCAGCGAGGCCGCAGGAGGGGGGAAGGCATGCAGTTAGCAAGTTCAGAAGAGCAGACAGCATGAAAACAGCGGTAGAAGACAGATAAAGATGCAACATTGCGGCGGTGACTTAAAGAATCAAGACAGTCAGTTAGAGGAGAAGAGTTGATAAGACGAAAAGCTTTAGATTCCACCTTGTTTAGTAAAGCTGTGTGTGGATCCCCAGACATGAGAGCCATACTCCATACACGGGCGGATAAGGCCCTTGTACAGAGCAAGCAGCTGGGAGGGAGAGAAAAATGGACGAAGACGCCATAGGACACCTAACTTCTTGGAAGCTGATTTAGCAAGAGTAGAGATGTGAAATTTCCAGTTTAGATTTTTAGTGAAGGATAGACCGAGTGTGTTTAATGTAGAGGAGAGGGGAAGTTGAGTGTTATTGAAGAAGAGAGGATAGTTGTCTGGAAGGTTATGTCGAGTAGATAGTTGTAGAAATTGAGTTTTTGAGGCATTGAACAAAACCAGGTTTTCTCTGCCCCAATCAGAAACAAGTGAAAGATCAGAAGTTAGGCGTCCTATAGCATCTCGCCTTGAGTCATTTAATTGTTGTTGGGTTGGGCGTCTGTTGAACGCTGTTGAATAATGCAGGGTGGTATCATCAGCATAGGAGTGGATAGGGCATTGAGTCAGATTTAGGAGATCATTGATGAATAATAGAAAGAGAGTGGGTGATAGGACAGAACCCTGTGGAACACCACTGTTGATAGTTTTAGGGAAGAACAGTGACCGTCTACTACAGCAGCAATAGAACGATCGGAAAGGAAACTGGAGATGAAGGTACAGAGAGAAGGATAGAATCCGTAGGAGGGTAGTTTAGAAATTAAAGATTTGTGCCAGACTCTATCGAAGGCTTTCGATATGTCAAGGCCGACAGCAAAGGTTTCACCGAAGTCCCTAAAAGAGGATGACCAAGATTCAGTTAGGAAAGTAAGAAGATCACCAGTAGATCTGCCTTTACGGAAACCATACTGGCAATCAGAGAGAAGGTTGTGAGCTGATAGATGCCTCATTATCTTCCTATTAAGGATAGACTCAAAGGCTTTAGAAAGGCAGGAAATCAAAGCTATAGGGCGGTAGTTAGAAGGATTGGAGTGGTCACCTTTTTAGGGACAGGTTGAATGTGAGCAAACTTCCAGCAAGAAGGATAAATAGAAGTAGAGAGACACAGATGAAAGAGTTTGACCAGGCAGTGAGCGAGTTCGGAAGCACAGTTTTGAGAACAACAGGAGGGACTCCATCCGGACCGTAAGCCTTCCGAGAATCAAGGCCAGAGAGGGCCAGGAAAACGTCTTTATAAAGAATTTTAATTTTAGGGATGAAGTAGTCAGAGGGTGGAGGAGTAGGAGGAATATGCCCAGAATCATCCAAAGTTGAGTTGGTAGCAAAGGTTTGAGCGAAGAGTTCAGCTTTAGAAAAGAAGAGACAGCTGTAGAGCCATCTGGATGAAGTAAAGGAGGGAAAGACGAAGAAGTAAAGTTGTTAGAGATATTATTGGCTAGATGCCAGAAATCTCGAGAGGAGTTAGAATTGGAAAGACTTTGACATTTTCTATTGATGAAAGAGTTTTTAGTAAGTTGGAGAATAGATTTGGCATGATTACGGGCAGAAATATATAGGGCATGAGTTTCAGCAGTTGGATGGCTACGGAACCGTTTGTGAGCCGCCTCTCTATCATTGACAGCACGAGAACAAGCAGAGTTAAACCAAGGCTTTTTAGCTTTAGGGTTAGAGAAAGTATGAGGAATGTATAGCTCCATGCCAGAGATAATCACCTCTGTTATGCGCTCGGCACAAAGAGAAGGATCTCTGACATGAAAACAATAATCATCCCAAGGAAATCAGAATAGTACTGCCTTAGTTCCTCCCACTTAGCAGAGTTAAAATGCCAGAAGCACCTCCGCTTAGGCGGGTCCTGAGGCTGCACTGGAGTGATAGAACTGGTAACGGAAATTAGATTGTGGTCGGAGGAGCCCAACGGAGAGGAAAGTTTAACAGAGTAAGCAGAAGGGTTGGAGGTTAGGAAAAGATCAAGAATGTTGGGCGTGTCTCCAAGGCGGTCAGGAATACGGGTAGGGAACTGCACTAGCTGCTCTAGGTCATGAAGGATAGCAAAGTTGAAGGTTTGTTCACCAGGTTGGTCAGTGAAAGAAGATGAAAGCCAAAGCTGGTGGTGAACATTGAAATCCCTAAAATGGAGATCTCAGCAAAGGAAAGTGAGATAAGATGTGCTCCACCTTGGAAGTCAAATAGTCAAAGAATTTTACATAGTCAGAGGAATTAGGTGAGAGGTATACAGCACAGATGAATTTAGTTAGAGAGTGACATTGAAGTCTTAGCCAGATGGTAGAAAATTCTGAAGATTCAAGATTGTGGGCACGAGAGCAAGTGGTGTCGTTACGCACGTATGCGCAACATCCAGCTTTGGATTGAAAATGAGGATAGAGCAAGTAGGAGGGAACAGAAAAGGGGCTGCTGTCAGTAGTCACAGACAACTGTGTTTCAGTTAGGAAGAGAAGATGAGGTTTAGTAGAGGAGAGGTGGTGTTCCACAGATTGAAAATTAGAACGAAGGCCACGAATGTTGCAGAAATTGATAGTGAAAGTATTAGATGAAGTGTCAAGACACCCAAGGTCGACAGCAGAGGGCAGTCCGACCTGGGGACATTTATGGTCCCTCCCAGAGGGGGACTCCGAGGCAGGGCGTGGTGAAGCCATTATTAAATTTTGATTTGAAGAGAGTGTAAAAGTGTAAGGTGTTGTAGTGTAGTGTAGGAAGTAGTAGAAGTTGTCTTTAGAGGGCAGGCTGCAGCTGCTCAATTGTATAAATGAGACCACAAAGGGAACCGGGAAGAGAGGACACGGGGAATCACTCAGTCTGCAGCACTGCCTACATCCCCGTAAGTACCTCTCCTGGAGTATTCCACCGGGCGGCAGGTGACTACTTGGTACATCGCTGCCAACAGGAAGTGGGTACAACGAGGATTAGCCACAAGGTCACGTGAAAGATTTATAAGAGATGACAAAACAAAGAGTAATGTAGATAAGTACGTGGTACGTAAGCGGAACACTGTGGAGAGAAAAGGGGAGAGCGGGGGCCGTTGGTGTTCACACAAAGTTTTGCCTGAGCTGAGTCAGCGCTTCCCGAACCACGGCTATGTGACTTTACTTCACCATGACAAGAAATAAACACTCTCACAATCTTTCCAATGAAACAAGTAGTACGAAGGGCCACACTACCACCCACTCACTGGTGGAGGGTGGCAAAATAGTATCAGACATTATACTCACATCGCTTCCTTGTACAAGAATTCACCACACTGGACAGTAAACACTATCTCTTATCTGTTGGTAGGAATCATTTGTTAGAAATACATTTATCTACATTGGCACGGTCTGTCTTTGTCTAGATTTATTAGAATCACACCAAAGTATCGCGCTATGCAGAACAGGGTTTCTCGCCATATATAATAACAGTAATTCCTACAATATTATCAATATTATCATCATCATTATCAATATAATAATAATAATAATAATTATCATTATCATTATCAATATTATTATTATTATCATTATCATTATTATTATTATTATTATTATTATTATTATTATTATTTATTATCTCTCTCTCTCTCTCTCTCTCTCTCTCTCTCTCTCTCTCTCTCTCTATATATATATATATATATATATATATATATATATATATATATATATATATATATATATATATATATATATATATATATATATATATATATATATATATATATATATATATATATATATATATAGTAGGAGGAGGTAGTAGGCACCTACCGAAACAATAACTTACTCCCAGTGAGATCTAATAGCTCTAGTTCAGGAGGTGCTGTGAACCTTCCATTAAAGCTAGTTGTGATCTCGTTGAATGTTTCCTTTGTGTCTCACAACTCAAGGGGGAAGTCACAGCCTACCCTCTAAAGACAGCTCTCCTTCTTCACACAAAACTACATGCACTTACCACACATACACCCTTCACTCCAAATCAAAATTTAAAAGAAAATGGGACCCAAAATAAACAACGCCTCAGTCCTCCTCTGGGAGGGACCAAAATGTCCCCAGGTCGGACACCTCTCCTGTTGAAGACCACAAATGCCTTGACACCTCCCTCAACTTTTTCTACATTAACTTCTGCAACATTCGCGGTCTTAGATCTAATTTTCAATCTGTGGAACACCACCTCTCCTCTACTAAACCTCATCTTCTTTTCCTCACCGAAACACAGCTGTCTGAGGCAACTGACAGTAGCCCTTCTCTGTTCCCTCCTACTTTCTCTATTCTCATTTTCATTCCAAAGCTGGATGTTGCGTCTATGTACGCAATGACTTAACTTGCTCTCGTGCCCACGCTCTTGAGTCTTCCGAATTTTCCACCATCTGGCTACGACTTAACAGTCACTCTCAAACTAAATTCATCTGTGCTGTTTATCTCTCCCTAACTCTTCTGACTATAGTAATTTCTTCGACTACTTAACTTCTAAAGTGGAGCACATTCTGTCCCTCTACCCTTTCGCTGAGATTTCCATTCTTGGAGATTTCAATGTTCACCACCAGCTTTGGCTTTCCTCTCCTTCACTGACCACCCTGGTGAACTAGCCTTCAACTTTGCTATCCTCCATGACCTAGAGCAACTGGTGCAACACCCTACTCGTATTCCTGACCGTCTTGGAGACACGCCCAACATTCTTGATCTCTTCCTCACCTCTAACCCTTCTGCTTATGCTGTCACCCTTTCATCTCCGTTGGGCTCCTCCGATCACAATCTCATTTCTGTATCTTGTCCTATTTTTCCAATCCCTCCGCAGGATCCCCAAAGCGAAGGTGCCTCTGGCGTTTTGCCTCTGCCAGTTGGGGGACCTGAGGAGGTATTATGCTGATTTTCCTGGAATGATTATTGCTTCCGTGTCAGAGACCCATCTCTTTGTGCTGAACGCATAACAGAGGTGTTAGTATCTGGCATGGAGGCGTACATTCCTCATTCTTTTCTCAACCTAAACCTTCTAAACCTTGGTTTAACTCAGCCTGTTCTCGTGCTATACATGATAGAGAGGTTGCCCACAAAAGGTACTTGAGCCTTCCATCTCCTGAATCTCATGCACTTTATATCTCTGCCCGGAATCATGCCAAGTCTGTTCTTCAACTTGCCAAACACTCTTTCATAAATAGGAAATGTCAAAATCTTTCAAACTCAAACTCTCCTCGTGACTTCTGGCATCTAGCCAAAACATCTCAAATAACTTCACTTCTTCATCTTTCCTCCTTTATTTCATCCTGATGGCACCACTGCCATCTCTTCTGTCTCTAAAGCTGAACTCTTTTCTCAAACCTTTGCTCACAACTCCACCTTGGACGATTCTGGGCTTGTCCTCTCTCCTCCTCCCTCTGACTATTTCATGTCTACAATCAAAATTCTTCGTAATGATGTTTTCCATGCCCTTGCTGGCCTAAACCCTCGGAAGGCTTATGGACCTGATGGGGTCCCTCCTATTGTTCTCAAAACTGTGCTTCTGTGCTTGCACCTTGCCTGGCCAAACTCTTCCAACTTTGTCTATCGACTTCTACCTTTCCTTCCTGCTGGAAGTTCGCCTACATTCAGCCTGTTCCTAAAAAGGGTGACCGTTCTAACCCTCAAACTACCGTCCTATAGCTTTAATCTCTTGCTTGTCTAAAGTTTTTGAATCTATCCTGAATAGGAAGATTCTCAAACATCTGTCACTTCACAATCTTCTGTCTGATCGCCAGTATGGCTTCCGTCAAGGTCGCTCTACTGGTGATCTTCTGGCTTTCCTTACTGAGTCTTGGTCATCCTCTTTTAGAGATTTCGGTGAAACTTTTGCTGTTGCGTTAGACATATCAAAAGCTTTTGATAGAGTCTGGCATAAAGCTTTGATTTCAAAACTGCCCTCTTACGGCTTCTATCCTTCTCTCTGCAACTTTATCTCAAGTTTCCTTTCCGACCGCTCTATTGCTGCTGTGGTAGACGGCTACTGTTCTTCTCCTAAACCTATTAATAGTGGTGTTCCTCAGGGTTCTGTCCTGTCACCCACTCTCTTTCTATTATTCATTAATGACCTTCTTAACCAAACTTCTTGCCCTATCCACTCCTACGCTGATGATACCACCCTACATCTTTCCACGTTCTTTCAGAGACGTCCAACCCTTCAGGAAATTAACAGATCACGCGGGGACGCCACGGAACGCCTGACTTCCGATCTTTCTAAAATTTCCGATTGGGGCAGAGAAAATCTAGTAGTTTTCAATGCCTCAAAACTCAATTCCTCCATCTATCAACTCGACACAACCTTCCAGACAACTATCCCTCTTCTTCAATGACACTCAACTGTCTCCTCTTCCACAATGAATATCCTCGGTCTGTCCTTTGCTCATAATCTTAACTGGAAACTTCACATCTCATCTCTTGCTAAAACAGCTTCTATGAAGTTAGGTGTTCTGAGGCGTCTCCGCCAGTTTTTCTCGCCCTCCAACTGCTTACTCTGTATAAGGGCCTTATCCGTCCCTGTATGGAGTACTCTTCGCATGTTTGGGGGTTCCAGTCACACAGCTTTGCTTGATAGGGTGGAATCGAAAGCTCTTCGTCTCATCAACTCCCTCCTCTGACTAACTGTCTTCAGTCTCTTTCTCACCGCCGAAATGTTGCATCCCTTTCTATATTTTATCGCTATTTTCATGGTAACTGTTCTACTGATCTTGCTAACTGCATGCCTCCTCCTCCTGCGGCCACGCTGCACAAGGCTTTCTTCTTCCTCTCATCCCTATTCTGTCCAACTCTCTAATGCAAGAGTTAACCAGTACGCTCAATCATTCATCCCTTTCACTGGTAAACTCTGGAACTCCCTCCCTGCATCTGTATTTCCAAATTCCTACAACTTGTCTTCTTTTAAGAGGGAGGTATCGAGGCATTTGCTCCCCTAATTCTGGCTGACGGTTTTGGCACTTTTGTACTCTTTGGAGAGCCAGCGCTCAAGTGGGCTTTTTTCTAACTTTCTTTTTTTTTGCCCTTGGCTGGCCCTCTTCCCTACGTAAAAAAAAAAAAAAAAAAAAAAATAAATATATATATATATATATATATATATATATATATATATATATATATATATATATATATATATATATATATATATATATATATATATATATATATATATATATATATATATATATATATATATATATATATATATGTGTGTGTGTGTGTGTGTGTGTGTGTGTGTGTGTGTGTGTGTGTGTGATACAACACTGCGTAAGAATACGTAAGCATACATGCGTCAAGGACAGTCACAAAAACACACACACACACACACACACACACACACACAGAGAGAGACACAGAGAGAGAGAGAGAGAGAGAGAGAGAGAGAGAGAGAGAGAGAGAGAGAGAGAGAGAGAGAGAGAGAGAGAGAGAGAGAGAAACTATCATCAACAAGAAAACACCACATGAAAGCATAAACACAGGACATACTCTCGTTTGTAAATAATACGAGGCTGTAGAACCTTTCAGGCCTCAATCTTAGTATTAAGAACACGCCCAGTTAGAGGCAACATGGAAAGCGACGCATGAACTTCCAAGACTAAGTGATACAGATACCGCAGAAAGTGTACAGGAGAGCACCGACAGGACATACCAACAAGGCGATGACCCCAGCCAGTGTCCTAACAAGTGTAGCTAAGGAAAAGAGCCAGTGAGGTAGCAAGGAACCCCAACACCCGCCCTGCACAGTAGCGTGACAAAGGGACGACACGAGGCCGGAATACACCAATTTTGAGGGGATAGTTTCCCTGGAATGTGGCATCAACTCCTCCTCCTCCTCTCTCTCTCTCTCTCTCTCTCTCTCTCTCTCTCTCTCTCTCTCTCTCTCTCTCTCTCTCTCTCTCTCTTCCATCAATTTCCTTCTCAAACCACGTTCTCTTTCCCTTCCTCTCCCTCGCGGCATAGCTATACTGTTGTCTATATTATTGTCTTTTATTCCTAACTCTTTCCTTCTTTTCCACAGCATCATTATTTTTTTTTTCTTTCCCTTTAGCGTCTATGATGTTATTCATGTACAAGTGTTAACCGATTATCTTCCACCCTTCAAGTCATTCTTTCCCACTATTCAATTCCACTTTCATCCTTTGTTGCATTCCTCATCTTTTCGACACATTTTTTCGCACGCCCTCCTTTCTCTGCCTCTTTCCTTTGCCATTCTTTCCTTCACCTTCCTGCAGCAGTGACTTGTTCCACAGGATTTTACAAGCTTACTCAGTTAGTACTAAACGAACCGCCAACTTCATGTACGAGCTGAAAAAGTAGGGAACCTAATTGGTGAAGCAGGCTAACAAATAACTATGTATGCTTCGCCATCTTCCTCTACAGAATGCATGCAATGAAGGAAAGTGTAGGTATGTTAAGAGCCTTGCCCTGACCACACTTCTTCAGCCTCCCCGTCACATCACACATTTACTCCTCGTTTCCCGGACAAACAGATCACCTCAAGGCCAAGCTGCGGGAAGAGTCAAAAGACAGCAAGCGAGGGAAGGGGGAGGTTGCGTAATGAGGACCATCTCGACCTTCAAGACATAAAGGGAAAGATCCATGATGGCTACGAAGGGCACACCTCAAATTACATACACGTATTATTTTCGTCCGGCTATTGGTTCTGAAACGGCGCCCGACTTCAGTTCGATGTTCCATTTTGTACTCAGTAAATCATTTGGCGATTGTCTGTAGCTATATATACTATTTTCAATGACACGTAATGAAGGAATAAATCATGTGAACATAGAAGTAAAGAGAAATAAAGAAGGGATTTCTGCTAAATGGAACCCATTCAACATCTTCCTGCGTGTTAATCTCCAAAGACACTGAAGAAGAGCTGACCTTCATTTCAAACACTCAGGAGTACGATCATCAGTGTAGAAACGCCCATAACTCTCATTAGCCACCAAAGATTGTGTGAGCACTATTCAGCAACTGGTGTTTCCAGTGTCCCGTCCAATTTCTTTCCTGCAGGAGCGACAAAAGCCCTATATATGGCGTCCTCTAGGGCCTTCAAGCCTCATAGAACTTATGGCTTGGTGATAACTGTCCATGAAATTGCCACGTATCCATCAGTCACAAGCAGGTAACCGGCGTGAGACAAGGCGTGAGTATACAGCGAGGAGCGCCTGAGAACAAAGAGGTAATTGCGGCGAGGAGAGGCACAGACATAAAGGTGGAGAGACGTCAAGGTTGCCTGTAACCTTGACGCAAGGCCTCCATTGGCTGCCGGCATGAAGATGGCTCCTGGCACGTCTTCCTATTGGCAGATATTGACCCGGACTTGCAGGAAGGATCCACCGCTCACTCAATGTTAAGACAGGCCGTGACGTCAGGCGCTGGGAGGTGTATAAAAGCAGTCTAACAGCCGGAGACAGCAACACTCTGCCAGTGTCCTGACAACGAGAGGTAAACCAGGAGGTGTGCACGGGAGGAAGGAAGGGAAGGGAAGGGTGGCTATAGGCCGCTAGGGGATGGTAGTAGCTTCAGCATTTTTGAGTGTTACTTAGTGTAGCTTCACTGACTATAATGGACACCAGTTCCTTCATTGCGGCGCGGTGTTGTGTTGGGCACCTCAGCGTGTGTTTTTACAATGTGATGTATAACCGACAGCCATGTTTGTCCGCGTGGTGATGCTGACCTGTCTGGTGGCGGCTGTGGCGGGGAGGCCGCAGACTGGCAGGCAGCTGCAACAGGCTGCACCACAGAGGCCCATGAACGTGAGGCTCCTTTCCACGACTTTAGCACGTCCACATCTCTCTCTCTCTCTCTCTCTCTCTCTCTCTCTCTGTTGGTTGCGGAGCATCTTTCCTCTCACTTGACGCTTCAGTACAGTGAATACATGTAGTACTTAGACGCCTCAAACCAGCAAATATCAATCATGTGAAGCAATTTTAAGGTAAATAATTATGATAAAGGCAAATGCAGTGTGTGTGTGTGTGTGTGTGTGTGTGTGTGTGTGTGTGTGTGTGTGTGTGTGTGTGTGTGTGTGTGTGTGTGTGTATTTACCTAGTTGTAGTTTTACAGGGCCTGGGCTTTATGCATCAACTCCTCCTCCTCCTCCTCTCTCTCTCTCTCTCTCTCTCTCTCTCTCTCTCTCTCTCTCTCTTCTTTTTCCATCAATTTGTGTGTGTGTGTGTGTGTGTGTGTGTGTGTGTGTGTGTGTGTGTGTGTGTGTGTGTGACTAATCGGTGTGTGTCTGGATCCGCCAGTATGACTTCAAGTGGAATGTAGACGCTCAGGACTACGACAACTACTACGGGCAGCAGGAGGCGGCGGTGGACGGGCGTGTGGACGGCTCTTACTACGTGTGGCAGCCTGATGGCCGCCTCATGGTAGTCACTTACTACGTGGACGGGGAATCCGGTTTTGTGCCTACAATTGAATACATCGACGGTTATCAACCAACCTGGGGCACGCCTTACTACCAGAAGAAGTAAAGCATGGCCACGCCCTCACACATCACCGAAACCACGTGATCATCCTTTCCTGGTTCTTCCTTTGGCAAATCCTGACGCAACGCTCATATCCTTAATCCTCTGCCTTCCCTCCTTCCCTCCCTTCCTAGTTCCATTAACAAGTGAGCATCGATGAGTGTTTCTTGTTCTCCAACATTAAACCTTGCTTCATGGCGAAGGCTACTGCCGCGCCTCGTTCCTCTCCAATGTAGTGATCCACGATCTTAGCAATAAAACATGCAGCTTTTATTTATACATGCATTTCTTTGCCTCAAACTCAAGAAAATATGTAGCAGGTTATAAGTGATAGGATAACTCTGTATCTTGGTGCTTCTCTTGTCTGAAACACATCTCTCTCTCTCTCTCTCTCTCTCTCTCTCTCGTAACATAACATATTATATCAGAACACCAGTGATACGAAGTTAAACATGCCATGGTGCAATCAAAATAAAGAAAGAAATCAAGGCATCGTCAGGTGACAAAAACCATCGCCGTCCTGAGCAACAAACATTACGCATCTTTCCCATCAAGAGATTCGCCCCTTCCGCCGCGGCAAATTACCGCATCTCCCCTCCGTGTTTTCCTCGCGTGCCGATGGGGAAAGATGCACGCCAAGACCGATTATTCCGCCACGTGATGTGTTTTGTGACGCACCTCATGTAACCCCGATGAGATCGACAGGAAGATGGAGCGAACACAATATCTATTATTTCTCTCTCTCTCTCTCTCTCTCTCTCTCTCTCTCTCTCTCTCTTTACATAAAACTTCCTCCTCCTCCTCCACCTCAGTCTTTCCCCCTGTTATAATCACGACATTCAGCCTTCAGTGGTTTTGTTTCCTGCCTCCTGCACTTTACATTCTCCCCTGAGGCAGCACAATAAGTGAACACAAAGGTATAATCCCACACAGTGACAAGCTGAGACCATCATGCCTCCACACAGTCCTACACCAAAAGGTGCTGTTCTCGCTGACAGAAGACATGAATTACGTATCTCCTTACCTTATGTTTACTCTTGGTCATGATGACAGCAGTAGCATGGGTATCAAACTGGGGCCTTCCAGCACGGCCTGTCATCTGAAGGAGTTGAGCAGAGGAGTATTCTTCATAGGCTCCCCCTACATACTGTGTGGTGGACTTAACAACGACTAGATGTGCCGGCAAATTAACTCCCATCGCTGCAAGTGACAGAAAGTATTTTTGTCATTATACAGACACAAACAAAATAGATGAACTGCAGCCGTGATGAAGATGAAAGCTAAAATGGTAATTGTAAAGAAGATAAGAATAAAGGAAGATGTCATCATGCCATGTAAAAGGACCAAAAAAGCACTGACGGTAACACTTCAGAAAGACATAACTGCAAATCCCCCAAAAATATCTGGAGACATGATAATCATTTTGGTCCTAACATCAAGGCACTGTCCTTTTCTCCTTTTCCAAGATTTAATCCTTGGTCCCAGCAAAAACTTTTCATGGCTTGATTCATCCTGCCTTAAGATCAGTTTGTCTGTTGCTATGAATGATCCAAGTGTCATTAAAGTTGTTTTTCTACTACACACACACACACACACACACACACACATATCCCGGAAGGGGAAGAAAGACATGCATACAAACATAGACAGATTAATATCAGGAGTGGTGGAGGTGAGAGACAATAGAAAAATACCAGATGTGATATATGTATCACAGACAAAGCTAAGTGAAGATGTCCAATCAAATTCTGTAAAATAGGGATATAAAGTTTGAAAGGGAAATAGAAAGAGGAAAATTAGGAGTAGTATTGATAATGGCTCGAGATTATATAATTATGTTTGGAAGAAGTACAATATGGAGATGGACTAGCAGAGGTTTTAAGTATAATAATAAGAACCAGTGGGAGGGACAGGAGGAGAATCATAGCAACATATGTGCCCCTGAAGACTAATACATGGAGGCTGAATAAGCACGAGGAAATGCAAAAGTGCTAAAGTGCTTGGACAACATGTTGAGGAAGGATAGAAAAGTACTACTTATGGGAAACCCTAATTGCAAAAATGTAAACTGCAACGAAATGGAAGTGAATGATTATGCTGGATGGTGGGGGAAAGAAGTGCTACAACTGGTAATGGTAAATCAATGGGTGAAGAACTACACAAGGTAGAGGGAAGAACTGTTCATGGTTGACCTGGTATTCACGAAAAACGTAAGTGATATCTCTCACACACACACACACACACACACACACACACACACACACACACACACACACACACACACACACAGGAGATTTCAACTGTAAAGAAGTGGACTGGGAAAATTATGAAAGTGGTATGGGGAAGAAGCCTGGGGAGAAAGATTCCTAAACCTAATGATAGACAATATGATGGACCAGAGAGTAAAGGAATGCACAAGATTCAGAGGAAACGACGAGCCGGCGAGATTGGACCTAGTTTTTACAAGGGTATACAAATGAATGATGATATAAGATATAAGTGCCCATTGGGAAAGAGTGACCATGTAATATTAGAAATAGATATAGAAGAGGGAAAGGAAGATAGAGACGATTCATACAAAGGAGACCGATTAAATTACAGAAAGGCTGATATTGAGAATCTCAAGAACTATTTTAAAAATGTAAACTGGGAGGAGATGGAAAACTCAGAGACGATGCAAGAGAAGTATAACTTATTTTTGGAAATATATAAAACAGGAGTCAGGGAATATGTCCTAAAATATAGACTAAAGAAGAAGGAAAGAAAGATTGGTTTAATGCAAGGTGTGCTAGGGCAAAGGAGAAAAGAGATGGAGCATGGAAAAGATGGACGAGAAATAGAAATCCAACAAATAAGGAAAACTTTAAGGCAGCGAGAGATGAAAGGTAAGGAAGGAAGAGGAAAAGAACTTTGAAAAGGACATTGTCGAAAAAATGTAAGGAGCAACCAAAATTGTTCTATAGATTCATAAATGGAAAAATTAGACAAAGAGAAACAATAGAAAGGTTAAAAGGAAAGAACGGGATGGTGGAAGACCCAAAAGCTATGGCAGAACTATTAAATAATAAATTCCAGGAGGTCTTTACTAAGGAATCTAAATTTGAAAGGCCACAGGGTAATAGAGAGACAGTCTATATGAAAGAGATTAAAGTAACCAAGCTTGAAATAAAAGAGTTAATGAAGGAACTGGATGAAGAGAAGGCAATGGGACCAGATGAAGTCTCAGGCAGAATACTGAAAGAATGTAGGGAAGAACTAGCAAGTCCTATATACAACATCATAAAATGCTCAATAGAAAATGGAACAGTACCAGTAGAATGGAAAAGAGCTGAGGTGGTTCCCATATATAAGAGTGGAAGGAAGGAAGAACCTTTAAATTACAGACCGGTATCACTAACTAGTGTAATATGCAAGATGTGTGAAAGAATAATAAAGAAACAATGGATCAAGTTCCTTGAAGACAACAAATTAATATCAAATAGCCAATTTGGTTTTAGAAAAGACGGTCTTGTGTAACTAATTTATTGAGTTTCTATTCTAGAATAGTTGATAGAGTACAAGAGAGAGAGGATGGGTTGACTGTATTTATTTGGATTTAAAAAGGCGTTTGACAAAGTGCCACATGCAAGATTACTATGGAAGTTAGAGGAGAAGGGTGGCTTAAAAGGAAGCACATTGAGATGGATAGAAAATTATTTGAGGGGAGAGAAATAAGGACGGTAGTTAAAGATATGAAGTCCAAGTGGAGAGCAGTAGAAAGCGGAGTGCCACAGGGTCAGTATTGGCACCAATACTTTTCCTCATTTATATTAACGACATGCCAGAAGGAGTGAACAGCTACATAAATCTGTTTGCAGATGATACGAAACTGTGCAGAGTTATAAAGCAAAAGAGGATTGTGAAATACTGCAAGAAGACCTAAATAAGATCTGGGAATGGAGTAAAAGTGGGAAATGGAATTCAATGTGAACAAAAGCCATGTCATGGAAATGGGAAAGAGTGAAAGACGACCTGTGGGAATCTATAAGATGGGAGATGGAGTAGAACTGGAGAAAGTAAAAAGGAAAAGGACTTAGGAGTGACGATGGAAGAAAACAATCAACCAGTAAGCCATATTGATAGAATTTTTAGAGAAACATATAATTTGCTAAGGAATATTGGAGTAGCATTTCACCACATGGACAAAGAAATGATGAAGAAATTGATAAGTACTATAATAAGACCCAGATTGGAATATGCAGGAGTAGTGTGGACCCCTCATAAAAAGAAACACATAAGGAAATTGGAGAGACTACAAAAAATGGCTACAAGAATGGTTCCAGAATTTGAAGGGATGACATATGAGGAGAGACTAAAGGCTATGGATCTACCAACCCTGGAACAAAGAAGGAGAGAGGAGACCTGATACAAGTTTATAAATTGATCAACGGAATGGACCAAGTGGATAATGAGAAACTGATCCTGAGAGAAGAATATGACATTGAAGCACAAGATCGCATAGTAAAAAGCTGAGAAAAGGAAGATGTCAGAGATGTTAAAAATATAGTTTCCGCAAAGATGTATTGAGACGTGGAACAGTTTAAATGAAGAAGTAGTGTCTGCAACGAGTGTGCATACTTTTAAAGTAAGATTGGATAAGTGTAGATATGGAGACGGGGCCACACGAGCATAAAGCCCAGGCCCTGTAAAACTACAACTAGGTAAATACAACTAGGTAAATACACACACACACACACACACACACACACACACACACACACACACACACACACACACACACACTTATTGCCTCCCCTTTAAACCATTTTCTATTAGTTGTGATGACTCTCTCTCTCTCTCTCTCTCTCTCTCTCTCTCTCTCTCTCTCTCTCTCTCTCTCTCTCTCTCTCTCTGTGATATAATGCTAGATGTAAAGAAGCTAAGAAGAGTAAGGATGGAGCTTGGAAGAAATTAAGGAAACAATGAAGAAGACAATAGGAAGTAATATAAGGAGGCACAATATGAACATGTCAGAATAAGGAGGAGGAGGAGAGAGTTTGAAAAGGATGTAGTAAAGAAATGTGAAGAGGAACCCAAACTACATAAATGGAGAGATGACGAACAGAAAGACCATCAATAAGTTAATCAAGGGAAATAGGATATATGAAATAACAAAAAGTGAATTAACATATTGAATGAGAGCTTTAGATCAGTATTTAATGTAGAATGAGATTTTATAGAACTAAACGATGAAGTGACGCAGGAAGGGTTAAGGAACATTATGGTGCAAAAACAGAAAATTAGCAAATTATCAGAGAAGGTGGATGTTAGAAAAGCAATGGGGTCAGATGGAGTGTCAGGATGGACACTGCATGAGAGAATGTAGAGAACAGCTGGTGGAACCAATTAGGGATGTGATCAACACCTTTTTAATAGAAGGAAAAGTACCAAGGGAGTGGACAAGAGTAAATATAGTGCCTATATACAAAGAAGGAAAAAAGACTGAGCCCCTAAATTGTAGACCAGTGTCACTGACTAGTGTTGTGAGAAAGATCTGTTAAGTTATGATCAAGGGAAAAATGAGTGGATTATCTAGAGGAAAATAAAATTATATATAACTCCCAATTTGGATTTAAAAAAGGAAGATTATGTATAACAAATCTACTAAGTCTCTATACAAGAGTAATAGACAAGGTACAAGGAAGAGATGGATGGGTGTATTTGGATATCAAAAATGCTTTAGACAGCTAGAGTACCACATAGAAGACTCTTATGGAAAATTGAACACATAGGAATAAAAGGAAATATCTTAAGCTGGATGAGGGACTACTTAACAGGAAGAGAAATGAGGACTGTGGTAAGAGACACCTTATCAAATTGGAGCACAGTAACTAATGGCATACCACAGGGTTCAGTGCTGACACCAATAATGTTCCAAATATATATTAATGATATACAAAAGGGCTTGAGTAGCTACATAATTTTTTTTTGTAGACAATGGAAAAACTCTTGAGAGTAATAAAGACCAACGAGGACTGTATGGAATTGCAAGGAGATATTGACAAGATAAGGAAGTGAAGCCAAAAGTGGAACTTGGAACTTAATGTTAAGAAATGCCATGTGATGGAAATGAGTAAAAGTAATAGAAAACCTATGTTGGAATACAAAATGGGAAAAAAGATTACAATGAAGAGTAAGGACAGAAAGACCTGGAAGTGGTTATACAAGACATCCTGACCCCAGAAAGACACATAAATGGGTTTGTTACTTCAACAACTAACAAATATCAGGGTTGCATCTAATTATATGAATAAGAGTATGATGAAACAAACGATAAGACCCAAACTTGAAACGTAGCAGTGGTGTAGTCTCCACACATGCAAAAGGATACAAGAAATTAGAAAGAATTCAAAGAACAGCTACGAAGAAGGTGAAGGACCACACCTAAGAAAGACTGAAGGAAATAGGACAACCAACTTTGACGGATAGATGGGAGAAAGGTAATCTAATAACATATTAAATAGAAAAGATAGACAGACAAGACCTGGTATCACTGTTTGAAGATGGAGATAGACAGATGAGAGGACGCTCCAAGATCTTAAAAAGTCAATATTTGAGGAACATTGAAAAGTTTAGTTTTCTACATAGGATGCTTGAACCCTGTAATATACAATTAGGTAAACACACACACACACACACACACACACACACACACACACACACACACACACACACACACACACAGCAAAGAGTGTACATAGTTTTAAAGAAAAATTGGATAAGTGTAGATATGGAGACGGGACCACACGAGCATAAAGCCCAGGCCCTGTAAAACTACAACTAGGTAAATACAACTAGGTAAATACACACACACACACACACACACACACACACACATATATATTGGAGTAGCATTTCACTACATGGACAAAGAAGATGATGAAGAAATTGATAAGTACTATAATAAGACCCAGATTGGAATATGCAGGAGTAGTGTGGACCCCTCATAAAAAGAAACACATCAGGAAATTGGAGAGGCTACAAAAAATAGCTACAAGAATGGTTCCAGAATTTGAAGGGATGACATATGAGGAGAGACTAAAGGCTATGGATCTACCAACCCTGGAACAAAGAAGGGAGAGAGGAGACCTGATACGAGTTTTTAAATTGATCAACGGAATGGACCAAATGAGAAACTGATCCTGAGAGAAGAATATGACATCTGAAGCACAAGATCACATAGTAAAAAGCTGAGAAAAGGAAGATCTCTGAGAGATATTAAAAAATATAGTTTCCCGCAGAGATGTATTGAGACGTGGAACAGTTTGGATGAAGAAGTAGTGTCTGCAACGAGTGTGCATACTTTTAAAGTAAGATTGGATAAGTGTAGATATGGAGACGGGGCCACACGAGCATAAACCCCAGGCCCTGTAAAACTAAAACTAGGTAAAACTACAACAACTAGGTAAATACACACACTAACCTAAGGTGCTTGTAGCCACAAGGACAGGCAACTGACTGGCAATGAACAGCTCCTCCACTTGTCTTCTGTCCCCCATCACCAGCCCAGCATGGTGGAACCCAACACCATACATCACACACTCTGCACCAAAAGGAAAGTATGTATGGCTTGATAGTCCACAGAACATCACAAAACCACTCAAATGACTGAGTATTCTAAATGAAGACATTCACTGGAGTAAGATATGACTGAGCAACAAGGTAGAATACTGTATATTGACCATTGTAGCCAGCTGCTTCCTACTCCTTCCATGTGAGTAGTATTCAAGTACCTCTGAGCTTGTTGTCCCTGAGTCCATTAGCAACAGTGGTGAGAAGCTGCTTGTGTGCTGCATCTCGTATGAGCCGTGCCTCCTTGGCCAGGGTGGTGGCAGAGGACTGAGCTGCCTTTCTTGTTGATACAAAAACCTGGAATCATCCACAATCCTACAGTCTAGTGCTCTGATGCTGAGGTTGTGGATTGTGATTTTCAGGAGGCTGAGGGAAAGTAATAAGGAGAGAGAAAAAGAAAAAATGGATGAAGAGAAAATGTAAAGTTTACTTACTAGTGTGGGTTTATTTTCACTGTAGTTGGCAATAACACCAGAAAGTCGGTAGTTAAGTGAGATATCAAAGCGGAACTCTGTCCAGTTGTCCCGACAGTCATAGCCCAGCACCACTCGTCGCAGCTTGACAGGCCGCAGACTCTCCTCTAGTCTGAGAGCACATGGCAACAAGAAATATATTGCATCAAGATACTGATTTCTAATGGAGAGTAGAATGGTCTAGGTATCTACTTGGGGTTCTTTATCATTCTGTAACACCAATTTCCTGAAAATAAGAGTTAAAGCACAATAGAAGAATGCATTGTCTTACTTGTGAAAGACTGCAGGAGCAGGATCATCTGAAAGCCAGGCAGCCACATCCTCAACATTAGGAATTGTTGCTGACACTGCCACAAACCTTGGAGTTGCAGAATATGTGTTGGAAAATACAAAACAACCTGTCATCTATGCATGAATACCAATGCTAAACATGTTATAAGCAAAATTATAATCTATATTCTAAATGCCATTAGCCTCAGGTAACTCAATAAAATTAAAGTGTACAGTACATACAGCAATACATCACAACCCTAACATACATAGTAATGACATAAATATTTGGTGGATGCAGTACAGGTACAAGTCCTGACTAGGAGTAGTGTACTAATCATAGCAATGGTAGTAGTAACTGGTAGATGATGGCACACAACACACCTGAGCCTGGGTGATGCATCTGAGTTTCCATGTGAGGGCCTGGTGGCTCGGATGGTCTTCATGCGGGACACCACAGCCTCCAGGGTTGGCCCACGACCCTCATCACTCAGCACATGCACCTGCATGGCACCACCAAGAGCAACATGAAACACACTACATACACTGATGTCAACATGAGAGATAAATGATTACTGTGCTATGCATATCATATATAACAATAATGTTTTCAATTACATGTGTAATATGGATGACCAGCAACAATATTTTGTACACACAAGTTGTAATATACAAGAACATGAATAACAATTTTATTGTATGTTACTAAGTTCTAATTTATGTTTGGATACATGAGGCTTACTTCATCAATGAGGAGGAGAGACACTGCCTGCATGAGGGAGGCATGGTCCCTCCAGCGGCGGGTGAGAAAGTCCCACTTCTCCGGCGTGGTCAGTATCACCTGACAGAATACAACATGAATACAGTAATGCTGTCTGACACTAACATGGCAGATGTGACAAATACAATAAAGATCTTTTACAACAGTTCACTTCACTTCAATTCACAACCTTACATCTGACTGTCAGTATTGATTTCATTAGGGCTATTTACCTGGTGATCTGGCCCTCCTGACTGAATCTTGGCCATTCTCTTCTATTTCCAGAATATCCTCCTATTGCTTCTATACTTCTATGTAACTTTACCTCAAATTTTCTTCTGACTGTTGCTGTAATTGATGATCTCTGTTCTTCTAAATCTATCAACTGTGGTGTTCCTCAGGGTTTTTTCTCTTGCCCCAATGCCTTCTACTTTCTCTCACCCCCCATTCTATCCACCTCCCTTATGCAACAATTAGCCAATAAGAATATGTAGTTACTTAACTACTATACAGATAAACAACACAGGATACCCAGAGTGAGACATTAAAACAACTTATACAAACTGAGAACCATAGGAAATAGATATAATAACAAACACACCTGTGAGTTCTTGATGACAGTAATGTCATCATGCTCGGTGTCACCAGTGATCTCAGCACACGTAAGATTGAGCAGTGCCAGTCGCTGTCGCCAGTCCAAGTACCTCTCTGTCACCAGTGCCTTCATGGGTGCCACTAATCACATGCAAAAATGCACCAGTCACCAAAGAATGTCATACAGAATGCAATGATAATGGTATGAACAAATTACATCCAAGAAAAATGCAGTGAGTTAGAAAAACTAAACCACACCATACTAATCTCTGGAATCCCTATATATGATGCAAGGAACTTCCTACTAAGCATGAGACAAAGGTAAGTTTAAGCCATAGAGTATAGCAGTGATCCCTAATACTCACTGTACACCACCCTAGCTGGCTGGGGTGGAGGATCACTGGGATGATTACGGTCTCGAGTTATGAGGAGCCGCACCAAAGCTAGCTCCATCACCACAGTTTTTCCTGAGCCCGTGGGAGCTGACACCACCACTGAGCGATCTGAGGAGACAGGAAACATCATGAACTGTCCAGTCATGCAAAATACTTCACTGACACTCACAAAAATACAAAGCAAAGTTCTTACCAGACTCAAACACATCAGGAAACACTGTGGATTGGACAATGTTAAAGAAGGGAAACTGGGAGAAGAGGGACCTGTACTGGGCAGCTGACCATAATGTTAAGAAAAATGTGATGGAAAACTCCCTGGAAATCAATATATATATAAGGTAGGAATATATGTATGTGAAAGCATAAACAATGAAGAAAATCATCACATGTACAGCCCAGTTCACCACTTCTTGCAAATTTCACTCATTGCTATGTAAGCATCCCTTCCTAAACTATATCACTCATCTTCATCCCCCATCCCTCTTCCCATCCAAAGATACGTAAAAAGGATACGTATTTCTGCCACAGGCCTCAGCATGCCACTATCTGAAGTATTTCCCTGCTGGTTTCCTGAAGCAGAAGTCTCCCTGCCACTGCTGCAAAGGGATGCAAAAAGTAGAAAAAAAAGTTAAAATATGTACAAATATGTAGTTGCCTACTTGTTGAAGCAGCTTTCTACCTTCATTCTCTCTCTCTCTCTCTCTCTCTCTCTCTCTCTCTCTCTCTCTCTCTCTCTCTCTCTCTCTCTCTCTTAATTACTTCATTAAAATTGTAATGCAGGACAGCCTCTACTGTTTCACTGTTTGTTTGATCTGCTGCAGTCTCTGACAAGACAGCCAGACATTGCCCTACGGAATGAGCTCAGAGCTCATTGTTTCCGATCTTCGGATAGGCCTGAGACCAGGCACACACCACACACCGGGACAACAAGGTCACAACTCCTCGATTTACATCCCATACCTACTCACTGCTAGGTGAACAGGGCTACGTGAAAGGAGACACACCCAAATATCTCCACCCGGCCGGGGAATCGAACCCCGGTCCTCTGGCTAGTGAAGCCAGTGTGTGTGTGTGTGTGTGTGTATTTACCTAGTTGTATTTACCTAGTTGTAGTTTTACAGGGCCTGGGCTTTATGCTCGTGTGGTCCCGTCTCCATATCTACACTTATCCAATTTTTCTTTAAAACTATGTACACTCTTTGCTGATACCACTTCCTCACTCAAACTGTTCCAAGTCTCAACACATCTTTGCGGGAAACTAAATTTTTTAACATCTCTCAGACATCGTCCCTTCCTTAGTTTCTTACTATGCGATCTTGTGCTTCTAAAGTCATATTCTTCTCTCAGGATCAGTTTCTCATTATCCACTTCATCCATTCCGTTAATCAATTTATAAACTTGTATCAGATCCCCTCTCTCTCTTCTCTGCTCCAAGGTTGGTAGATCCATTGCCTTTAGTCTCTCCTCATATGCCATCCCTTTAAATTCTGGAACCATTCTTGTAGCCATTTTTTGTAGTCTCTCTAATTTTCTTATGTGTTTCTTTTTATGGGGAGTCCACACAACTCCTGCATATTCCAATCTAGGTCTTATTTTAGTACTTATCAATTTCTTCATCATTTCCTTGTCCATATAGTGAAATGCTACTCCAATATTCCTTAGCAAATTATATGTCTCTCTGAAAATTCTATCAATATGGCTAACCGGTTGATTATTTTCTTCCATTGTCACTCCCAAGTCCTTTTCCTTTTTTACTTTTTCTAGTTCTACTCCATCTCCCATCTTATAGATTCCCACTGGTCGTCTTTCACTTTTTCCCATTTCCATGACATGGCTTTTGTCCACATTGAATTCCATCTCCCATTTTTTGCTCCATTTCCAGATCTTGTTTAAGTCTTCCTGTAGTATTTCACAATCCTCTTTTTGTTTAATGACTCTGCACAGTTTCGCATCGTCCATAAACAGATTTATGTAGCTGTTCACTCCCTCTGGCATGTCATTTATATATACGAGAAAAAGTATTGGTGCCAATACTGACCCCTGTGGCACTCCGCTGTCTACTGTTCTCCACTTGGACTTCATATCTTTAACTATCGTCCTTATTTCTCTCCCCCTTAAGTAATTCTTCATCCATCTCAATGTGCTTCCTTTTAAGCCACCCTTCTCCTCTAACTTCCATAGTAATCTTTCATGTGGCACTTTATCAAAAGCCTTTTTTAGATCTAAATAAATACAGTCAACCCATCCCTCTCTCTCTTGTACTTTATCAACTATTCTAGAGTAGAAACTCAATAAATTTGTCACACATGACCGACCTTTTCTAAAACCAAATTGGCTATTTGATAATATTTTGTTGTCTTCAAGAAACTCGATCCATTGCTTCTTTATTACTTTTTCACATATCTTGCATATTACACTAGTTAGTGATACCGGCCTGTAATTTAAAGGTTCTTCCTTCCTTCCACTCTTATATATGGGAACCATATACATGTGTGTGTGTGTGTGTGTGTGTGTGTGTGTGTGTGTGTGTGTGTGTGTGTGTGTGTGTGTGTGTGTGTGTATGTGTGTGTGTGTGTATTGTCCTTGTATCCCTGATACTGTTTAATTTACAACATTGCTCTACAAACTTCAGTATGTACTTACTTTTACTGTGTAATGTACGTAATTTACAATTCCACATGCACTCACATGTGAGTCCATACCTGCTCAGACAAGATGCTGAAGTCAGCTGTACTTGGTGACCCTGTGTAGTGTGATTCACAGCCTGGTGCACCTGGTGATTCTGTGAGGCTCCTGTGTAGATCTGGTGGTCTGGAGTGGCCTGATGCTGCATGACTTGACCTGGGTGAACTTGATGACCATGAGCACCAAGTCCTTTCTGGTAAGTCTGGTGATCCCTTGCTTGCTCCTCTTGCTCATCAGCAGTGCACAGCTGGTCCTGGTGGTAGAAGTGGCCCTCTGTCTGGTGACCCTGGGTGAGGCTATGCTCTGGAGTGTAGTGACCATGTACCTGTTGATGGCTCTGTGGTGCATGGCTGAGCCGCTGGCCCCAAGGTTTCCTGCACACTTGCTGGTGCCCCATGGCTGCATGGCAGGTCTTGGGTGTCTGCCAGGATTGTGGAGCCTTGGACCACACCTGAGGACACACGAAAAGTTTCACTGGGCTGCTTTGGAAATGCATGCAACCAACAAAATTTACGATACTGAAAAGGAATTAAAGTATTCTTCTACATACAGAGAAAATGTACAGGTTGATTTGGATAAAGAACAGGCACACATGGGTATCTGCCAGCTATGACAACCTCAGTGGCACATAAAAGTAAACCTGCAAGCTACATGAAAAGCTACAATAAGCTGTTAGGCTTACACATGGCAGTCCCCGAATAAAATATAACTATTCACTTCCATCTATCATGTACATCTATAAATATATGTATATAATTTTCTTTTAAAGTTCCTTAATTACTTAACACTACAACCTCATAACATACCGAGTCTATTTCATTCATCCACAACTCTGACAACAAATTACGAGTACTATTCCTGACTCAGGTTCAGCTCTATTCTTTTCCCATCATGAGGCAGTGGCCACAATGGGACAAAAAAGGGGTGCCGCTGCCGCTTTAGTGTGCGGTCTGCCACAAATATTACTGACTGTATAGTGCGGCTGCTGCGGCATACCTTCCTGCAGGAAATTCGCTTTTCTCAAGTGATGGGTTTTTTTTCATAAAATGTATTTACGTTTTCCTGCATTTGGTTATTAATGGCAAATAGTGACAGTTCCTGTCGAGAAACTTTTGTTTTAATTATTCAAATAAAGGAGTAATTCCCCTACTCTAGGTAGACAGGGTTCTTTAAAGTTTTAATCACGTTTGGTTTTCTATACTTTCTTCACGACACAGCGTGTCTAGCGTATATAGTACAATGTCGAAACACACGTGTTACCTGACCTGAGTGGGCGGGAGCTGCGATGGCTGCTGCGAGAGGCTGTAGTCCTCCTCAGGCGGGGGAGCCACTTCGAAGGGAAACTCAAAAAAGGCACTTTAGGGAGAAGAGATCCATATTTACCTTTAGTATCACAAAGCAAACACAATGACAAACTAAATTTCAAATACAATCAAACATGAGAGAGAGAGAGAGAGAGAGAGAGAGAGAAAAAAAAACTTTACGAAGTAACTAAATAAATGTGGCTGTTTTACCTTTTTGTCTCCATGTTCAGGTTGCACCGGTAATCTCTGAAGGGAGGAAGAAATGTCACATGTGTAGCCTACCTGTACATATCACATTACCCATTATCGCTAAGACACTTAAAAGACATCAGCAGCCACAAAAATATTGACCTTGAAATGACACGAAACATTACTGTAGTACGCCATTGAAAATAAATTAAATAAATAAAAAAAAATAATATATGATAATGCATAAGAAAATGTAGTACGTATCAAAGAATAACAATTAAGTATATAGCTGTCTACTGGATACAAAAGCAATGCATATTATTATCATGCAGTGTTACTATCAATGGATATATAATTGTCTGCGGTGGGAGCGATCACCTCAGTCAGTGACAGTCACAATGCGCCAGTGACACAAGGCAGCGAGGTGACCTACGGCGCAGTGTGTGTCGCCATCACAAGCGTCACGTGTTGTCTGGCGTGGCGTAGTGTGACGGACTGACGGTGTCTGTCTGACACTATCGCAGGAGCTGAGGAGCAGCGCCTTGGGTTCTGATGTTCCTTTAACCTCGTTTTAACGCTTTTTTTTTTTTATATAAAATATGTTCGACTATTACGTTAAACTGCATTTAAACAGTCATATATCATACATCGCTTGCTATTTAACTACAATTTTTTTTTTATCAGATTAAATATAATTCAACATATTTCACTCAATTTTTTTTCTAACTACTGACGGACATGTGTTAATGTTATCCAATTAATGAATAATATGCAAATAAATATCCCAAATATAACTATCATTTTGTTGGCAAGAACATGATTCACGCAGTAGTGGTCTGAAGAATTAATGTCCATACTACATATTGCTGCCATTTATCAAATATGCTGGTAAATTTCTGCAACCCGGTGGTGGGCAGTAGACACATAAATTATGTCTAAGGTACTCTACCAGCCTTCTCGATCCATCATAATAGTAACCATTTGACAAACGAATCATTACTAACTTTTTTTAGACACTCTTTTGGCCGTTCTCTCTAGGGAGGCTTTTTATAAAAATTATATTGTCCTTGGGCAGTAGGGCACTTCTTACATAAAAGGAAAATAAAATCATTATAAATTGCATCACTAGGGGAAAAACGGCAATGGTGCAATTTAATGCAGCGCAATTATTGATCAACAAATCCTTTTCATCACTGCAAGCTCTCCTTAGTCATGGCCATATTTCATACCCCACGAGACTCATTTGGCACTTCATTGACACTTGATACACAACTAACGTTACCCAGTTATAATCTATTTCAAGTTTTATTGAAGGAGGTTATCCATAAATTCAATCTGTACGGGTTTTACTTATGTAGCCTTTCAAGCTTACAAATTATCACGTGGCTGTATGGACACATCAGATAGATTTCTGTATGAACAGCATTTAAAGTCACTTAAAATACAATTATAATACTTACTTATATATATATATATATATATATATATATATATATATATATATATATATATATATATATATATATATATATATATATATATATATATATATATATACCATGTGGGCTTTTCACGGAAATCTATGGGCTATAGGGGATACTTACTTGTGACTTATTCTGACTTACGATGTACACTTGGCGGACTAACACATGAATCTTCAGTGGTACAGTAGTACAGAACATGTGGTTCTTCCTGGAGACACTTCATTAACAAAGTGGTCAGTTCAGCAGCAAATACCCAAGACGACACATTTTCTGTATTGCCAGTTACACCTGCAAAGCACTACAGACTTTCTAGCTTATTTATGAAAACCTGTTGTGGTAAACATTACCATGGTAAATTCAAGTGTTGTAAGTTTTCCTGATTAAATTTTCACTCTTATTGACTCCTTCCAGAGAAATACAAATTTGGAGAATAGTTCTCCATGGCTTTATTTGGCACATTAATGAATCTATGTCTGTCATCATTCTTAATAGCACCGTGGTGCATCCTGGGCCATCATCACTGGTTACTTAGCTTGAGTTATCCTTGCTGCTGCTAATTAATGTTCATTCTACATTCGAGCTGGCTAACTTTCTTCTCCAGTGTCTATTGCAAGCTCTTCACATTGTTGCAACACAGACTCCACAAAGAAAGTTAATCAGTTCCTCCACACAACCACCACCACCAACACAATGAAATGCCAAAGCCACATTACCAATTAAACTCCAGGGAACGGCAATGGCAACTTTACAACACACAACTCCATGAAACAAGACCCATCAACACACAAACAGAAGCTACTGGGAACTTGTCAGACTTATGATGCTCCAGGAGACTATAAGAAAGAATAGACATGCAATATTGAAAGTACCATCACATTCAACAAAATATGGAACAACACACACACACACACACACACACACACACACTGCTTGTCTGGCCACTTAAGCATTTCTCACATCAGGTCATCATGATAGTCTACCCTCTCAGTCCACACAGTAAACTGTATTTATAGTGACAGGAGAATTAAGGTTGATTGACCCAGATTTTAGTGACTACTGATGACATTACCAGTTCAGCCACCAGTGATCACCAAGGCACATGTGACTGTGTTGTCACCTCATGTTTGTGAGTTAATGGATGAATTAGTTAATGGCCTCACAAGGTGGGCACCAAATATCATCAGCTAAATCAGCTAACTTATTATTGAGGTGCCCTAATTTAGCATATCACAGAAACAATGAGCAATGACTCTGAGGGCAGGATAAATTCTTAGCTATAAAAAGCAGAGGATTGAACCCCAGCCAAGATGTAAAGCATGGCAGTGAAGTGATCAGTTATCAAAACCATAACAATCATCATGTTCCTTGGCCAGCTTTGTGACCTCTACCTCTAATCACAGCATTATGATTCTGCCTCAGAGTGTTTCCTTTGGTATGTCTTCCACCATGAGAAACTCAACAACCCAGGTGAGTAAATTACATCAACTTCATGTCATATAATCTGTTATTCTCAATGATACCTTCGCACAGTCAACATAAATTCATGAGCACAGCATTAAAGCACTTTTGTCAAGTAACAATCAATTGCACAGGGAAACAATTTGTGGTTACGGCAAGTTTCCAGGAGATCTGATCCTTGAAGCTGCAATGTTTAAGCAATTCCATATAAGCAGAAGTTACACATAGCCTTCTTAGCGCTGAATATAGCAGCCATTATAATCATGGATATACACACACTAAACATGGTCACAATTCATTATACTGCTTGCCATACTATTTTTTTTCTTACCATAAAACCAAAAACAATAACATTCAAACTTAACTACATAGACAGAGAAGCTATACCTTATAAGCAATCTTTGGTAGTTAATGGAAGTGACAGTTATGGGATAAGGTAACACAGACAGGTCATTCTTACAGCCTTAAACACCACTCCACCACTCACACCACGCCACAAAGATCTGTCGTCACACTCCATGGAACTTTAAGCTGCCGTGCACCACAAGAGGGAGATCTACCGAGTATTGGTCCATCGTCATAACTTGGAAGACATTTCACCTTAAAAACATACATAGCAAGTATGAGTATACATAACAAAAATCTTACATGTACTTACACACAGATATACTCACAGACACTTTTACCATAACATACATGCGCACAGCACAAAAAAAAAAAAAGCACTAAGAGGCTGGTTTGTAAGTCAGCTGCACTACAGGATGGCTACAATCTTAGCAGGTCTGCTGTAAAAATATCACACTTCATATGCCTCAAAGAAAGTACATGTTGATAAGAATCTTATCTTACTTTTGTTAAGTTTCTAATTCCTCCAATGATGAAAACTCAAGATATTTCCACACTGACCTGGGAAGATTACATCACCTTTCAAGAACATGACAAGCAGCAGCAAATTTAAAAGCCCTTACTTAATCCACTCTGTAAATATGTCACAGGGTAGCAAAGTAACTCTGCAGAAGCTAGGACAACAAAAGAGACAACTTTCATCAGAATCTCTCTCTCTCTCTCTCTCTCTCTCTCTCTCTCTCACACACACACACACACACACACACACACACACACACACACACACACACACATTACAGAGCTGCATTACACTTCTTTAACCTTCACAACTTTTCAGGCACTGACCACACTGGCTGTTTTGCATCACTTCACCTTGGATAAATTTTGTCACAAACATAAATGAAGAATCAGATCATTCATAATAAATACTCTCAAGGTCTGGCTGTTGTTATATTCATCTTCATTCTCCTTTAAACATATTCACCCACTTTTCATCTAGCATAAGTAATGGCTCTTTGATTCAATATGTTTAAGTACACTTCCTATTGATCTATAGAAATTACAAACCGACACAGCAGAATGTCATGAAGTAAAGCTTTCACAATGCCTGCATGACAACCTCCACAACTACTACCTTCCCAATGATAAAATAATGGAATGGTATAAAACTTATGGGTATGTATGTAAATAAGTACTCAAGGCACATGACCAGTCAATTCTTTAAGTCTCTACAGTTTGTTTAAAGAGAAACATACACTGACACTTCATTATGAACTGATAATCTACAGTACACATGAATTACTAATCTTGTAAACAAGATGGTGTTACACTCCTCTTCTCACACAAGCTGAGTAATTATTCTACTTATAGAACCATTTCAATACAAATTCCTGGTATACATTTAGAATATTACCATTCAAAGTAAAAGATTCACCTTCTGAGGCACAAATCCAATGTCTTACAGTACTCACAAAATAGCAACACTTTTACATACTTGTACTTTACGACAGTTCTGATACTACTGATCCATGAATGGAACTCATTACTTCCATATTTTCTAACTAACAGCCCATTGCTAACATCACACAACTGACAAGTTACTCTTCTCTATCCATTCTTCACATGAGATTCAGGCACATTTTTCTTGTTCATTCTCTTAAGCTACTACAAATTGCTGAAAAATATCAATTTCACAAAGCAAATCAAGAAAGCAAAGAAAAATCAGCAGCAACATTGTCTCTTTATCAATTTCTTTATTTCTATAGCAATTTTAAATGTTTTATTAACAGCAATAAATTTTCAGAAGATCTTTATACAAAATAAGTATTACAAATAATAATTTAAGTAAAGATGATGGCAAGATGAACATATTAGGTCTAAATTAAAAATGAACATGAAATGGTTCAGGCACTAGAGAGCAGTTATGAAGGAGGAACACAAGAAAGAGAAGCAAATTGTGAGTAAAAAGTAATACAGTAGTTTTAAAGGTATAACAAAGATAAAGCTATGAGAATGAGATCCTAGCATAAGAACACAGAAACTTTAAAATCAGTTTCCTTTGTATACTTCCCTGTGATCATGAAAGCTGAAGATATGATACAATGAGTCAAGAAAAAGGTTTGGACAAAAACTAGCAGGAATGGGACTTGGAATGCATAAAAATGTAAATGGACAGCATTTGATACAGAGAAACTAGTTACTGAAGAAACTAAGCATCACTGACTGGACAGGTGGATCTGCCACATAACAAATGTTGATGAGCCTGTGAGTGACTAACACAAAGGACAGTGAAGGAGCTTCAGTTAATGACAACAAATGTTGGTAATTAGCTCTAATATATGTAGTGGGTTTTTTCCCCCTTTAATTTTTGTCTCCTTTGAAAACACTAGAAAACTGATGTGAAGGATGTGGGATGCACTGGTCATGAAAGGCAAGTGCTGGGCTGGTGACTGAGCCCTGACAAAAAACATTATACACAAGTCTGACACATCACCAATAAGCCCAAGATAGTCAACTGGCCTTGACTGTCCATCACTACACTCTGCTGCTAGAAAACATGAACACTTTACATATCATGCATAATGGATTCAGCTCAATATGTTACAGATGAACAAGTACCTACCACTAATTATTTTGAACGAGATTAATCTGGTTAATTATTATAAATAGCTGCACATGCTCTAGGAACACCTGTACCCTAGTAAGAATAGGAGGAAAGCTTGAACTCATCCACTAGATTCATATGACGTAGCTGCAACATTTGAACAGGATAACATTTTGCTACACCTTCATGACATAATGGCTGTAGCACTCTGGAAAGTGAACTGTACAGTTTTGTGAGTGAACAGTTCTACAGATAGCACTTTTAAAATTCCTCCCATGACACGGCCCCCCAAAAAAAAGAGACAGTAGTGATAAAAACATAAATAAATAAAAAGCCTTACTAATTACACAAATGTTCATTACTTTAGAAATTCTGGCCAAGTTTTGAAGTGTAAATGTAAAAAAAAAAAAAAAAAGAAAAAGCTGAACCCAGAAGTCATTAGGCAACAGAAAGAAAACATGAAGGTTCAAAATCTAAATACATTGTTGGGAAAAAGAACAAAAGAAAGTGAAGAAAATATATATGAAGCACATAGTTTTCAACCCTAAAAATATACAAAAATTTACATACACAAATGTACACATCAATTTGTTTACACCTTGGTAAAGACTCTTTTGTGACTGACTCTATATAGTTTGATATGTAGCTCTTACTTCACCACAAATATAAAAATAGTGATATAATAAATTTTCCTTACACTTATTTATAAAAAAGTAGCTAATCTACTGCTTGAGGTAACAATCAAGGATGTATTGCACAATGAATGAGTGCTAAATTGGCCTGCTCATCAATACAGTAGGAAAGGCACACAATAGATGTCTTTGGATGACCAATTCAGTTTGATTTCATATACTGTATACACATTACTTTCTGCCTGTAAATCATTCAAGAGACAATTTCTCCACTGGATACATGATAGTGAACACATAATGATCCTCAGAAGACATGTTACATATATCCATATTAGATATAAGCCCAAAATACAGCAGTTAAAGAAGGAAGCTTTAAGACACATACCCTGACATGTTGCTACAATAAGGCATTTTCATCACACTTGTGGAAACAATGAAAATATATTACATAAATAGAATCTATATAAACCATTCAATATGACTTTCAAATAGCTGTGTACTCTACAATCTGTAATATCTAAAACTAATCATTCCTCAGGTATCAAACTTTCATGCTATTATGAAAGAACACACACACACGCACGCGCACACACACACACACACACACACACACACACACACACACACACACACACACACACACATTCACACTCTAGAGCCACCCTGCCTGACCAACAGAAAGTACCTACCCTGTCCCTACTCTATATGACCCATACAAAAGGTAACCTAAAGTAACAGGTGCCTTACACAGCCGTGCGGGTGTTGGAGGCGTGGTAGCCGTACATGAAGCTGCGTGGGATGGAGGTGGTGGCCTTGAGAGGGCCCAGATTCTGTTCCTCCCGTGCTTGTGAGTGAGCCACCACAATGGAGAGGCAGCGCACCCATTCTTCTGCATTGCTTGAGTCCTGTGTAAGGTTGTCAGCTTGTTAAATGAGGCATTTTTGTGTCATATCCTTCCCTTCTTATCATCTTTCTCATTTTCATCTAACATCCATATACTACAGTAACTTTGCATTCAAAGTAGTATAGCTAACACAAGATGGCTTTGTCTTGCAGTGGAAATAAGAACTGAATCCTCTTGCTTCGTCCCTTTAACAACACAGAGGCAATACTGTAACAGTATTCTTGCAACAAGGTCAAACAGTGACCAGCCAAGTCATGACAGTATAAGTCACTCTGTACATGTTTTTCCTGCAATCACACTGGGATACACCATGTGTACATGTATCATCAGAGAAAAAAAGATGACCTAAAGCAATTGCATCTTCAGTGTGTTCACATTTTGCCTACCATGTTTAATACAGTGGCCCCTCTACATACGAGATTAATTTATTTCCGGATCGAGCTCATATCTAGAATTTCTCGTATCTCGAACAAATTTTCCCCATAAGAAATAACTGAACACCAATTAATCCGTTCCCAGCCTCCCAAAATCATCCAAGTTAACCCTAAATAACTATAAAACATCTTCCGATTACTAAAAACACATTCAAATAGTAATTGAACATAAAAAATACAGTAATAAGATAAATAAGATGATATTAACAAAATAAATGCAAGTTTATTATGAGCCCTTATCATGGAGGAAGTCGGCGGCGCCTAACAGAGGTGTAAGCGTGGTGGTGGAGGAGTGAGGGAGATAGGTGCGAGAGGAATGAGGGAGTGCGAGAGACTGTTGACAATACGTAAGCACTTACACTTGATAGTTTTTATGGCATCTTTCTGTTTCAATATCATACAGATCATTGATGATGACCAATTATACTGCTTTAAGAGATCACTCACATGGACACCACGCTTATGTTTGTCTATTATCTCCTGCTTCATTTCAATTGACATCATCTTTTTTTCTCAAAGGGGACACCTTTCCATTTCCTTTTTTACAACTCATGGTTAGGGTCACAAAAAAAGCCACAAAAAGGAGACAAATGTGATAAAAACAACACAACACAAGATTGCGGGATCAGGTCTGTATGGTGGGAAACACGTGCTGGCTGATACTGGGCGGTCTCGACCACTCGGCCACCTAGCGGGAGCATCTGGAAATTCTCGTAACTTGGATTTTCTCTCGCATGTCAGTCAAGATTTTTGCTCAAAAGACATCTCATGTCTCGAATTTCTTGTAAAAAGAGTAGCTCGTATGTAGAGGAGCCACTGTGTATGGAAAGCAACTTCAGAAGTGTTAAAAACAAAACATGAGCCTCATCTCATAAACTTTCTTATTTGCTGTGTAATTCTTCTAATGTCTATTGATCCATAACTTAAAAAGAAGATACAAATGAAAAAAAGAAAAAAAAAACACATTTGAAGTGACATCCAATGATGTTAAGTGTTGCCAGAAAAAAATACCATAAGCATACTCACCTTTGCCTTCAGAACAAAAGATTTGTTGTCGGTGAATATCTCAAAGGCCTTGGGGATGTGTCTGCTGCCACCCCTGTTGACCTTGACACTGCGGATCTGGTGGACGTCAATGCCACCTTTCTCCTCCAACTTGTCCTGCTCCTGAAAAAAAGAGAAACACAAAATATTCTCATATCCTCAAGTTATAAACCCTGAACTTTTCCCTCATTTAACCTCTTCTTCCAAGGGTACTGAATAAAAACCACAGATCTTTATTTCACGTACAAACAGCTCCCTTTTTTTTTTATGGTAAGGCCTACAGCGCCTGTAGGCACACTTGAAGAGCATTTAGGAAGCACTGTTCAGCTTCCGCCCATTAGTGGCGCAGGCAATCTTATTTATAGTGGTACACATATTATAGGGCCCAATCACCCCCCCAAGCTCATCTTGAGTGTAACCACCTAGAACCTGGGTATCATGGTGACATGTAGGTAACTTTAAACCACTCAACAAATGGCAGTGTTTTAAGGCTGTACGTGGAGGGATTCAAACCTATGCGTGGACGTCTGCCTGATCCCACACTCACCACCTTATCCACTGCACCACTGCCTCCCTTACTAATGAGACTGTCTTCATACCCTTATTTATAGCTAGAATGACATGTCTCCCTATCCCCACTCCCTCCTTCTTTCTACATTCTTCATACTTCCTGCCTATCCCATCTATCTAAGACTTGCATCTCTCTTTCTCTCTCCGTCTGATAATTAAGATTTCTTAGAGTAGACTAAAAATCCTGATCTCTACAAATATTTGTTAAAATTCTTAATACAGGACAGCCTCTATACTGTGTGTGTGTGTGTGTGTGTGTGTGTGTTTACCTATTTGTGTATTACAGGGCCCGAGCTAAGCTCTCTGTGTCCTGTCTCCTTGTCCACTCCTGTCATATCTCTCTTTCATCTGATTGACACACACTGCATGTGTGTGTGTGTGTGTGTGTGTGTGTGTGTGTGTGTGTGAGAGAGAGAGAGAGAGAGAGAGAGAGAGAGAGAGAGAGAGAGAGAGAGAGAGAGAGAGAGAGAGAGAGAGAGAGAGAGAGAGAGAGAGAGAGAGAGAGAGAGAGAGAGAGAGAGAGAGAGAGAGAGAGAGAAGGGGGGAGGGGGGGAAGCATACCTATGATAGGGGAGGGAAGCATACCTACGATACATGTCGGAGGCAGCTTTAGCCAATGACAGCTGCTATCATCAAAGGATGACATGTCACTTTTCCTATTCATATAGGTAGGAAGACTGCTTCAAGGAGGGAACTAACTGTACCTGGTTTACTACTGTTTGTCATACATCCTGGTATACTCACTGAGCCAGCTCCCCTGTAGGAGAGGTGGGCGCCTGAGAGAGTGAAGTATCTTGTACGCCATTTACGGAAAATCTTCCACTTGCTCTTCTTTTCCTTCAGCTGACCCTCAATGACAGGTGTGTCCTCCTGAGGAAAACATTAGCACTGAACGTGATAAAAGATTCCTCAAGAGCATTACCAACAGAAACAAGAAAATGATTCAGAGTACAATAAGACTAATGAATTACAGAAGATTTGTTCTAAAGGAAGACTCACATCAACAAAGCCTCTGGCACGGTCTGGGTGGTTGCACAGGAAACACCCCCACTGCTGCTCCACCCCATTGTACTCAAACACATCAAAGAAGCGAGCATTGCGCAACTCGTGAAGCAGCATATCCATGTCCTGAATGAGTAGAAAGACTTTATGCTGCTGTATGTCACCTGCCAACATGTATCTATTAAACTACGCTACATCAAATTATCCACCTTCATAAACTTCTTCAAACATTTAAAAATGTTCTAGTCTTCTGGTTTGGTATAAACATACTAAATAAACACAACTTCAAGTGAATCCACCCACCTTGGCGGAAGGGAAAGCAGAGGTAACCAGCGTCACAAAGGTCTTGGTGTCACACTTAAGAATGTCCCAGCAGTTCTTGAGACTGCTGACTTGCATTTCCCGAGTGCTCAAAGCCACACATGATCTTGCCTGAGTGAACAGTGAAACAATTAATAACCACATGTCTGTCTTGCTTTAAATAAAGCTGATATACCAAAAAGTACAATATATGAATCTAGCTAGTACAAAAAATTATCAAACAATTAGATATGGAAGAAAAAAAAAAAAAAAAAAATTACTGCAAAATAAAATGCTAGAATGATGACATTACACAGTAGTGAATTCCACAAACAGAAGGGATGTTTCCTGTACCTGAAGAGCAAGGAACATGAGGTGAATCCATATCCTGGGGTTCCTTGTCTTCATGGTAAAGAAATGTTTGTTGTACAGGCAATGCTCGCCCTTCCCCTGACAGGCAAAGTACAGCTTGGCATGCTTTTTATTCTTGCGTTCTGTTAGAAAAAAATTTCTTTGTTAATGAGAAGTAATGGCAATGTTCCTTCACACAAGACCTCCAAAACAAGGGAATCCTAAAGTTTGATTACAGAGCTTTCTTCCAAGAACTTATAATACAATAATGCACAACAGAACTGTAGGGTCGATAAACTGTATGATCTGTAAGTTGTAGACCTGTTAGGACCAAGTGGCTGACTCACCTTCAATGCCACACCGGACAGGCAGAGGCAGCTTGACAAACACCTTCTGCATGTAGGCCTTGATCTTGTCCAGGTGCTTCTCACAGAAATGCTGCACTGTATCCCTCATGGCAAATGGCTCAAACACACTAATTCTCTGTAGAAGAATGTCATAACCAATGCTAGATATACATCCACACAGTGTCATATTCCATAACTCCATGACAGTATGGACAAAGGTAAACATTTTCTCTATCCAACACAGACATACACATTAACATGCGTATGTCTGTGTTGGATATGTCACACCACAAGCCTGAAGTTCTAGAGTCTGACCTGTGTACATGCGTTGGTGGTGGTGGTGGTGGGATCGTGGGTGATGTGGGTGAGGGTGGTGTTCGATCTGGTAGTCACAGCATGGCCACTGGTGTTGCTGCTCCCTGAAGCCATGAACCATGTGTCACTTAGTGGTCTCTTGCTTCCTATAACTCCCAACATACACAGGTTAAAAAATTGTAACTCCTACTTTTCATCCTAATGTTTATCAGTTCTCCCTCCTTCCCTTTATAATTTCATCTGATTATTCTTAAACTATTGCTTTGAAAGACAAGATTTTAAAACCACTGAGATCAGCCTCACTTATGATGGCAGCAATATAATTCATGCTGAAAAATCAACATTAAACTACAAAGAAAACATAAAATAAAAAGTTACCACAGTGCAAAAGGAAGCCAAGCAACATCATTTTCACATACATGATTCACATGGACACAAAAAAAAGCAAAAGAATAAAACTAAAACTAAGGTAATATGAGCAGACACTCCTTCGCATGAAAAATAACAAAAAAAAAGAGGCATATACCAGAAGGAGAGTGAAACGTGGTGGTTGAGGTGGTGACTGTGGTGGTGACACAAGCAGTGGTGAGAGGGAGGGATAGTGGTGACTGGGAATGCCTGAGGTGGGGCACAACTCCTCCAACACCTGACACGGTCACTGCAAGGGAGGAGGATGATGGCAGAAGGAACACAACACACAGGGAAGCCGCTCTGACCTGACACACACATGAAACACACCTCACCATTGCAGACAAAGACAAGTGCTCTTCTTAGTTCATCATTACATTTCTCAGGTAAGGGGTATACCATCTTAAAGAATAAATCTGTTCAGAAAGGTGACTAATAATGAACTTACTAAATCAATCACTACAGGGCAACATGACTAAAAACATGACCAGCAAAACAGTAATGTAAGCAAGCAAACAATAAACCTCTCAAAGCTCAGTCATCAGAATTCACACAACAATTTTCAAAAGCAACAACACAACAACCAAAATATAATCAGCATAGCCATTTCTTACCTAGTTCTCTGGAAGACAGATGCAGTGGGAGGGAGAGAGTGTGGTGGCCGGGGGTAGCAGTGGTGGTAGGGCTTGGGAGGTCAGGAAGGGTGGCCTGGGACTGGTGAGGACCAACCAGCACAGTGGAGGACGCCCCCAGCTCCCCTGTCCCCTCCCGCAATGTGGCGAGAGAAGAACTCATGCTCTTGGTTGGGCTGACTGTTCCTGCAAGGTTGGCAACTCAAAGTAGTGCACAGTAACTAGCCAGTCTAAGCATCTGTAGCCAAGCAATGTATCATTTATTTGCAATGAGCTAATACATTTACTATATCAAACTATATCAGGGAGGCAGTGACGTAGTGGATAAGGTGGTGAGCGTGGGATCAGGCAGACATCAATGCGTAGGTTCGAATCCCACCACATACCGCTTTGAAGCTATGCCATTTGTCGAGAGGTTTGAAGTTACCTACATGTCACCATGATACCCAGGTTCTTGGTGATTACACCAAAGATACACTTGGGTGGTGATATGGGCCCTAATATGGGTACCACAATAAATAAAATTTCCTGCACCACTAATGGGTGGAAACTAAACAACACTTCCCACATATACTCCCCAAGTATACCTACATAACATAAAAAATAAATAAATAAATAAATAAATAAATAAACAAAAAATTTAAAATAAACATTTTCATAATAATACATCTTCAATAATTGCAAAAAAAGGAATAGATCAATAAAAATACATATAATCCATGAATTCCCAGACCCTGATATATTGAAATTCAGTTTAGCTTAACTGTTTCACACAGACAATTTTTCTCATTCCCAGCTCCACACCCTTTGACCATCTTTTTTATTTTTTTATTTATACCATGTGGGCTTTTCACGGGAATTTATGGGCTAAAGGGGATACTTTTTATGGTACCTCCTATCTCAAAGCCTACCCGCTAGGAAACCGTTATCCCGAGTGAGGAAGCCCAACCTACACTCAGACCATGGACAGGATTCGAACCCGTGCGCTTGGAGACCCCTCAGACCCCAAAGCACGCATGGTTTCACTGTACCACGGCGGATCTTCCTATGATTATTAATAAGATATTACTGGTGTTACCTGGAAGGGGAGACACAGCAGTCAGGTGTATCCCTACTGAAGGAGGAGGACTTGATACCAGCCTGGAGACTCCTATCTGTGAGCCTCCCACCTGTGACCCACTGAGGTGGTGGCCTGGGACTGAGCCATGTCCAAGATGCCCCGAGCTGGGTCCCAGGTGCCCCGAGAGATGTCTGGAGGGCGGGGTGAGGACGGTGATGGAGCGGTTGATGTGCATGCCTTGAGAGGAGCTGAGGCGGGTCATGGACTTGTTGAGTTGAATGGAGGATGACCCAAGACGACCCGTGCTCTGAGGGACTGATCCCACACATTTCATCAATCTTTGTAACATTAAATCACCTCTACCTTATCCCTAGTACTCAATAAAAACTGCTTCCTTACTGAAATGATGTTCATATTTTACATAAATAATCTGCCTCTTCTTAAAATTAATAATAACTTAGGAACAAATTACAATCTATCTACCTTGATACATTAACTTGAAGATAAAAACAAACCATATACAAAATATACCTAATCTAGTTTCTTTCAATCTTTCATACAAATTCTGCATGTGAGAACAAATCAAAGAAAGTGAAAGATCCATAATGTGACAGATAGGGACAGCTGCAACTTACGTGCATTTAGCCGCGGCATGGACCTGTTTGAGGCAGTGACAAGGCGGCTGGTGCTCCTGGAGGTGTCACTGTGCTTCTGGTACTTGTGGCCAAACTTGCTGGGGCCACCAGTCACCACAGAGGAGTGTGGCTGGAAGATACTCAAGTCACGAGAGGCCAGGCTGAGGTCAGTACGGCTTGTCCCTATTACACCCTCGGGCCGCCCGCTGCTGCCACCCACACGCACGATGGTCACCCCGCCTGGAGTGTGGTTGACGTTGGTCTTCCTGTGAAAATACGACAGTAGTCTCTTACTTTCTGTCCTCTGGTTCAATCACATACTTGAGATAAACAATGGAAATGGATGTACAAGGGAGAAGAAAGAAAAAAGACAAAAAAAGAGGTGGGTGTAGGAGGATGTAAGATAAAGTGATAGAAGAAGCAGAAATGCAATGTGTAACCACATGGAGAAGACTCATTCCATACAAAGCAGTAAACAAGCAAACAAGAAGAAGAAGAAGAAGAAGAAGAAGAAGAAGAAGAAGAAGAAGAAGAAGAAGAAGAAGAAGAAGAAGAAGAAGAAGAAGAAGAAGAAGAAGAAGAAGAAGAAGAAGAAGAAGAAGAAGAAGAAGAAGAAGAAGAAGAAGAAGAAGAAGAAGAAGAAGAAGAAGAAGAAGAAGAAGAAGAAGAAGAAGAAGAAGAAGAAGAAGAAGAAGAAGAAGAAGAAGAAGAAGAAGAAGAAGAAGAAGAAGAAGAAGAAGAAGAAGAAGAAGAAGAAGAAGAAGAAGAAGAAGAAGAAGAAGAAGAAGAAGAAGAAGAAAGACAGACAGACAGAACTTCAAAGATGATGAGCTATGAACAACCACTGTTCACAAGTAACACAAATTTGAAAACAATCCAGAAATACCTAGTAAAAGAAGACCCACACACTTGTAAAGGATCTATGACCCATACAATAAACACCCAAGAAATAAGAAGTATGCCACACCTGATTTCATTGTACTCATTGTTGAGCTGCTGGATGTACACCCTGGCCGAGGCATTGGAGCGGTCCATGCACTTATTCACTGCCTGCAGGAGGGACTCAGACTCCACCAGTAGTGACGGGTATTGGCTGCACAACACCTGCACCTCACGTAACACTGGTAACACAAATATAGCTGCTCATGATAGGGAAATTCATATAAAAAACATCATACAAATAGGAGCCATCTTTCCCTAACTGTGAAGCAAAATGATGGTGATCCTAATTCTCAGTAAACATCACCACCATCATAATAATCATTATTGTCAAGCCCCCTTTTCTCCAATTTTCCTTGAGACTCACCCACACCCAGGCTACTGGAGTCCACTTTAGGCAGCTGCTGTGCAATATAATCCAGGGAACTCTTGCCTTTGTCCTTACTGATGCGACCCACAGCTGCCATCACCTGCCACAATAATGTTCAGTAAAGTCACTCACATATATCTCCATGATGAAGTTTATATGATTGTTTAACCCCTTCGCGCCGGATGTTAAAAAAGCCCGCCTGTATGATATACGGGTGGTAGTGCCACGCGCCCGAGCGTGGGAAACTTGTGCAAGCTTGTCATACTTGTTGTCTTTGTGTATTATGCTGCTATTTCTTAGTCACTATGTCGCCTTCGAAGGGGAAATTGGACACTTCTCTCTCGGAGAAAAAGAGAGAGAGAGAGAGAGAGAGAGAGAGAGAGAGAGAGAGAGAGAGAGAGAGAGAGAGAGAGAGAGAGAGAGAGAGAGAGAGAGAGAGAGAGAGAGAGAGAGAGAGAGAGAGAGAGAGAGAGAGAGAGAGAGAGAGAGACATTTGCTAATATTAGACACAAGCGGGACGATGTAGCTTATCTTCGAGAGGAAGAGGGAGGAGAGAGAGAGAGAGAGAGAGAGAGAGAGAGAGAGAGAGAGAGAGAGAGAGAGAGAGAGAGAGAGAGAGAGAGAGAGAGAGAGAGAGAGAGAGAGAGAGAGAGAGAGAGAGAGAGAGAGAGAGAGAGAGAGAGAGAGTGACATTTGCTAATATTTTAGACACAAGCGGATCTTTCGAGAGGAAGAGGGGAGGGAGGGAAGGAAGGAGAGAGAGAGAGAGAGAGAGAGAGAGAGAGAGAGAGAGAGAGAGAGAGAGAGAGAGAGAGAGAGAGAGAGAGAGAGAGAGAGAGAGAGAGAGAGAGAGAGAGACATTTGCTAATATTTTAGACACAAGCAGGATCTTTCGAGAGGAAGAGGGGAGGAGGGAAGGAGAGAGAGAGAGAGAGAGAGAGAGAGAGAGAGAGAGAGAGAGAGAGAGAGAGAGAGAGAGAGAGAGAGAGAGAGAAGAGAGAGAGAGAGAGAGAGAGAGAGAGAGAGAGAGAGAGAGAGAGAGAGAGAGAGAGAGAGAGAGAGAGAGAGAGAGAGAGAGAGAGAGAGAGATGGGAACAGTCTATGCCATTGGGTAATTTTAGACACAAGGCGGGATGCATGTAGCTTATTTTTTGTGATTGGTGGAGACAAGGATGGTGGGAGGAGCACTAGGATTTCAAGGACAGCATACGGTATGTGTAGTTGGTATCCAATACACTATACGGGACAACTGAACTGAAGAAAGCTCAGAAAAGAAATATGACGTCTACATAGGCGTCACCGTATTTGCTACTGGGGCTTCATGACGCCCACATTGGCGTCACCGTAGTGAAAGGGTTAAGGAATGAGTTAGGGAATCAAAATGATGAAAGAAATCAAGTTATGCCAAACTTTCATTTCCATAAGTTCTGCTGTGGTTTTATAACAAAAAGTCTAGTTTTTAAAAAATCCAGAAGTAGTATTCAAAGCTAGAAATAATATTGCAAGTAATTAGGGTTCCTTATACTTCATCACAAAATAACTGACAAAAGAATTTCCTGAGATTTGATTTACTGTCTATTGTACCTGCAGGGCAAAGGCTAGACAGTGAGGCTGCTGCTCCACAATGCTCTTGAGTCTGTTGATGTGCTCAGAGAAAGGGTGAGGCCGCCAGGCACACAGCTCCACAAATATCTGCAGCGTGGCAAGAGAAGTGCCACTCAGACTCAAGCACTCCACCAGCTGTGGCAATGAAGGCTCCAGCAACTGAAAGGAAAGCATTTATAATCATTATTCACAATCAAGCATCACCATTTTATATCTCTAATCAAAATACAAAACCAATTCATACATGGTTCCAAAATCATTGATATCCTGACTGCAGAAGTCAATTGCCCTTTTAGTTGTGACATAACATCTAAAAGCAAGGAAACACAGAACCTAAAGTATCTGCTGCCTTACCGCAGGCCTGTTCTTGGCCACCAGAGTGAAAAGCATAAGGAGACCCAGCTTCTCATTAGTATCACACTGAGGCAGGAGGGACACCAGTGTCATCACATGATCATGAATTGGCTCCTTCTTCACTGCATAGATCTGAGGCAGCACTCGGGACAGGGAGTAGTTGCCTGAACCACAAGAAATGGGTCGGTTTTCATTGACAGCATCAATAACGATAAAAAAACTTTTTCCAAACAGAATGTGGCAGAGATTCTAAAGTCAATATGATGAAATGATCCAGATAGAAAGTAAAACCAATACTTCAGAGAAATTATATAGACAGAATACAGAAGCTTTCAGCACTGACATACCAGATATCACAGAGTCAATAATGGGCTGGATGTGTAAGGCTAAGAGATCAGCTGCTTCAATGGCTGCCAGGGAGAGGTAGGAGCTCATGTTGCGGCTCAGCTCACGGTTCCCTTTGTGCAGGAACTTGACTGCCACGGGGAGTGCCAGAGCCATCACCTCCCGCTTGTGGTAGTTCTGCCACCACAAGACACAGACTAGTTAGTGTTGCGAGTCATATATTATGTACCCTTCTTAAAAGTATCTGGGAATGAATTTGCTACTTTTTTATACAGCAATATAATGACCAATATCCTCTTCACTATGTCTTTTTCTCTCATCTACATCTTTATATGCTTACTTCAACACATTATGGACAACCTAATGTTTCCATCAGGGATCTAATCACTATCTTTAATGTAATAATCTGCATGCCATGCCACAAGTGAATGAAATGGCCACTTAGATCAAATAACCATGTGTGAAAGTGTATTTTATTACTGCTATTATACTCACAAAACTTACATTTGTACCAATAAAATCCACAAAACAGCAAAATAACTAAGGCTTGTAACATGTCCACTCACCATATGAGCTCTCTGGTTCATACTTGAGAAAGGCTAAACTCCAGAATGCATGGAAAAGATAACCTCATTAAATCATATCAACACAACTGAAGGTCAATGCACATACTGACACTCAATGCAGAATCCCAGAACATAATAAGCCTCACCAGGAATATACAAGAGACTACATCAGAGGCTATCTTGGCATGTGGAGGGTCGTGGTCTTGGGAAGACGGTCGCAGGTTGTGGTTGAGACAGGTCTGCAGCAAAGCCACCAGGGCTGCAGCATGCTGCTCGATGCTGCCTGTCTCCCTGGATACCCAATAATAGGAAATGAGTAAAAACTATGGACATGACAGACTAACTGATTTAGTAATTGAGTATGTCACTATTCAGCTTAGCATAGTTCCCCCAAAAAAATTTCACTTTACTCCAAAGATAAAAAAATATCTTCACAATGGTTCTATTAACCCCTAAAGGATTGGAGGCGGTTATATTTTCCGTCCTGCGGGGACCGGCTGTCTCACGCTAAGCCCCAGAAATTGCCTATATTCACCCACTCTCTACGCTCAACCTACATTACATGAATGATTTAAATATACTTTGTACTAACCATCAAGTCTTCCTCTTTCCAATGACGCCATACATAAGTGTCTATGTGCCATGGTTATGGAGATGCAGCGAGTTGAATATGAGAAACTTTTGATGTTTGTCATTGAAGTGTCTGATTTCTCTCAGTGTCTTTGTCTACGGAGTAAGGAAAATGGGAGCTCGGCACTCTCTTTACGTAAGATAAACTATAATAAATGCTTTTCCACACTATATAACCTCTCATATGTGTAGCTAGTGGACCTTTTCATGTTTAGTTTTTTTGCCCTGCAGTAAAATGTGAGGGACATTATAGCCTAATTTGTGTAGTAGATATTGTAGTGAACCACACTACTACTGCTACTACTACTACTGCTGCTACTACTACTACTACTACTACTACTACTACTACTACTACTACTGCTACTGCTACCACTACTACTACCACCACGCTAATCCGGCCCAGGTGTGGAACTACCTAAGCCAAGCCAGGTGCAGTGACCTGACCCCAGCTGGACGGTGTGAGGTCACGGGCCGGATGCTCAGCCGAGGACTCCCAAGTCAGCACCGAAACTCCGGGACATATGCACCGCTCGACTCATCTCTGCTCGCTTTTGTGTACACTAATAAACAGCAGTAATGTACATCTCTAGTTTACCTCTCCATCTGTGTCTTGGCTAGTCAGAGAATATTACATTTGGTGACCCCGAGAGTGTAGCCTGCGTGATGGAGCAGTGCAGTGCATTCTGTGACATATTGCGTGTGCCGCCCTTCACCTATGATGTCGAGGCCTGGTTCCTGCACCTCGAAGCTGTGTGGGCCGGCGCGGACCTCCAAGATCTCCAGCGATACCAGGCGGTTGTCCAGGCACTCCCCTCAGAAGTGGTCGCTCGTCTGTACAGTGTCCTCTCCAACCTGCCGGAAGCAGACAGGTATGGCGCCCTTAAGTTGGCCATCACGGGGGCTTTTGGGCGGTCCCGCGAAGCCTGTTTCGCCGCACTTGACTCAGCTCGGTATGACGGCGGCCGCCCGTCAGCACTCCTGGCGAGGTTGTCCGCCCTGAACAGGGCGGCAGGGTTCCCGTGGTCGGAGGAGATGGTGCGCCACAAACTCTCCTCTCTCCTGCCACAGCCTGTCCGTTTCCAGCTGGCGGCTGCCCCACAGGCCCTCTCCTTGGAGGAATTCTCGGCCCTCGTAGACAGAGTACACGAGGCCCATGTGGTGTCGCCCCTCCCAGCAGACCCCCGCCCTGGCCTGCCTGTGCCCAGTCAACGCCGCAGCCCCGACGGACCAGCCACCCGCACCAGCAGAATCTCTCTCTCTCCACGTCCTCCAGCAACAGGCGGCGGTGACCTCAGGGGCTCGCCGTAACCCATCCCTGGCTGCAGTGCCCAGCTCCAATGAGACCCGCCTTGCTTCGGTGGAGGCCTCCCTGCGGTGCCTGGAAGCTCTGCTCGCCCGCTCTCCTACCCAGACGGACGCTGGGGGCTGATTTTCCAGGCCTCTTAGAGGCTCCTGGCTACTCCCCTTATGCCTTGTTTTTTTTTTTTTTTTTCCCTTCTTTGGGGGAGGGGGGGTACTGTAGTGAACCACACTACTACTGCTACTACTACTACTACTACTACTACTACTACTACTACTAGTACTGCTACTGCTACCACTACTACTACCACCACGCTAATCCGGCCCAGGTGTGGAACTACCTAAGCCGGGCCAGGTGCAGTGACCTGATCCCAGCTGGATGGTGTGATCAGGGGCCGGATGCTCAGCCGAGGACTCCCCAGTCAGCACCGAAACTCCGGAACATACGCACCGCTCGACTCATCTCCGCTCGCTTTTGTGTACACTAATAAATAGCAGTAATGTACATCTCTAGTTTACCTCTCCATCCGTGTCTTGGCTAGTCAGAGAATACTACAATATGGTAGAAATAATAAGTACGTACATTTATTATTTTTACCTTAAGTTGAGTTGAGTTGAATATGAGAAACTTTTGATGTTTGTCACTGAAATGTCGGATTTCTTTCAGTGTCTTTGTCTACGGAGTAAGGAAAATGGGAGCTCTGCACTCTCTTTACGCAAGATAAACTATAATAAATGCTTTTCCACACTATATAACCTCTCATATGTGTAGCTAGTGGACCTTTTCATCTTTTTTTTTTGCCCTGCAGTGAAGTGTGAGGGACATTATAGCCTAATTTATGTAATAGATATAGTAAAAATAATATATACACTTATTACAACCTAGTATTTTTTTTTTCTTTATTTATTATCAAGGACAAAGCACAACTAATAATTAGAAGAACAATAACGTATACAAAAATGTTGTACATACAGAGGATGTCAAAGCATGTGCACATTCATCTGAATCTGCTATGGATATTATTTGAGCAGTATCTTTCTCACTATCCTCAGTACCAGAAGTATCATCGTTCTTTGTGCACTCATCTCTTAGCTGAAACTCAAAATCACCCAATAGGTACAAGGAGACTTTTTTTTTTTTCATGTTCAAGCTTTATTGCACTTTGACAGGCGCAGGTGTTGTCTAGTGCAGCCTCGTATTACTCGTGGCGTTGAAGTGGCCGGGCTGTGGGGAGCAGTCACGGAATTGGAGACATCGAAATCACTGATATCGCTTTTTTCCATGATAAGAGCGTGGCAGAGATTGAATGAGCAGCAATAAATGCTTGCAGGCAATGTTGTCATAGAATGTAACAGGGAAAAAAAGCAAAAACTAGCTAAACATAGCAGAAAATAGGAAATCAGTTATAACTGAATCCATTCCACCGCCAGTAAATTGGCTATAACCACCTCCAGTCCTTTAGAGGTTAAATATTCATGGATATATATGTACACTAAGTATAGAAGTCTTGTCTTAAAAACCCTTTTTGACTTATGAAATATAACATCCACTATTTAACATACTTTTCTAGTTTCAATAAGGAAAACTTGGCAAAAATATAATTATTATGCAGAGAACCGACTCATTTAGTGTAACACAAACAGAATAAAAAATAAAAATAATTTTTAAAAAATGCAAAAAAGTAAAAACACCACAAAAAGCTGCCCCTCCTGAAGTCAACATTCTCTGGCAGCCTGACCTGATGGCTGAGGTGACCCTGGTGATGCATATCTCCACAACACTCTGGTCGTTGTCATTTCGTGTGTACTCGGGTAAGCTCGCTATTTCCAGGATCTTGTTGACTACATCTGTCAGGTCGTTCACTATAACATGGTCCGGCACATTGAACAAGTCCCCAGCCTGGAAGAAGGTTAAAGCTGTCACATTTCAATTCTTGCTCATTTAAGAAACATAAATTAGAATAATTACCAAATATCATTTCCACATAACATTACCCTAGAGAAAGCTAAGGAAAAAAAAATGAAAAGCATAAGTACAGGCAACCCCCGCTTAACGAAGGTTCACACAACGAAATTTCGCTACAACAAAGGTTTCCTTTTACTACCATCTGCTCATTTAACAAACACCAAACTCGCTTTAACGAAGTTTTATCCTGGTAATTTTTTCCAAGTTTGAAAGGCCCGCCGTATCACGCAAGCTGACAAGCTTTTGAATACACCAGCGCCTCTCGTGGACAACATGCACACCACTCACTGCCCCTGTTCAAAACAATAACAGTGTCACCAGCAGCTCGTCTTCCCTCGCTCAATTTACCACCAAAACGCCCTGCAATGTCACCTAGCGTTGCTAAGAAGACCAGGAAATCTCTTACTCTCGAAGTGAAGCTGGATATCATTCACAGACACAAGAGAGGTGAGAAAACTAATAGCATTGCTCACCACCATCTTGACTCCATCTACTGTCTCTACTATTTTCAAGTCAGCAGAAGGCTGGTGAGACCATATCTTCCTTGCAAGCTAAGAGAACCACCTGAACTCGTGACTACAATGGATAAAATGGAAAGTCTTGATGTGATACAATGATGCATCCTTTGTTTACATTCCACAGGTTGCCGGTTAGTGTCTTTCCCGTTTCACTCTCCCTCCCTTCATAAATTTAAGATCATCAACATTATAAAGTTACGTACATACATACATTAGTGTACATTATAATGACTTAAATTAAACTGCCTAAATGTTTAACTTCATAATTTTTACTTTCACTAAACCTTTCACTGTACTATGATGCACTCTCGCTTTGTTTACTCTCAATGGAAGTTCAAGTCAGGGGTTAAACTTGTTATAATCTGTTCGCTTAACGAAGTTTCGCTTAACGAAGGTTTTTTAGGAACATAAACCCTTCGTTAAGCGGTTGTTGCCTGTACAAGTAAAAAATTAATAAATAAAATAATTAATAAACAACAAATTCATACAAATATTTCAATGGTTTCTACATCAAACTCTCAACTTCCTAACACCTCAAAAACATGAATGGTAAAACAAACCTAAATCATTCCACATTCTTCTCTACATAATGGCAGTGCAAATGATCACTTGCTGTACACCTTATATGAATCATGTCAAGGGATAAACTCTTCAAGCATCCAAATGCTTGCCCGGACAGACAGATACAAAAACAGTGCAATACCCACAATAGTCAAAACACTCAACTCTTGAACACTGACTGTATTTGAGGCGTTCAGAATAGTAGTGACATAAGTGCCAAAAATAAGAAATGGAGAAAAATGCATTTAAAGTTTTGTAACATTCAGAATGCAATAACTTTTTACTGAGATGAGGTAGAAAGCTCTAGTTTTTTGCAACCACTGTAAGCAAAATGTGATTACGTCCTGAAGTTGCTCATTAACTGCGCTTTTCTGTATTTTTGGAACAAAAATTTATAATAATACTAATATTAATAATAAATAACCTCCACCCTTAAAAAAATAAATAAATAAATAAATGTTACTGTGTAAAGCTCTTGTTGTGTGTGTTTGTGCATGTGTGTGTGTGTGTGTGTGTGTGTGTGTGTGTGTGTATTTTTCTTCATCTAGATATACGAACGCCACTCTTATGTTCCTCAATAAGTTCAATACTTCTCCAATTATTTTGTTTATATGTCTCTCTGGCGATAGGTCATTGGTAATTGTCACCCCAAGGTCTTTTTCTTCATGACTGGTTTTATGTCTTCATTTCCTATCTTGTACATACTCCTGATTCTTCTTTCACTCTTGCCAAACTCTATTTTCTTGCATTTTGTCGTGTTGAACTCCATTTGCCATGTACAGCTCCATTTCCATATTCTGTCCAAGTCTTCCTGGAGTAGTTCGCAATCTTTGTCACATCTCACTTTTCTAACAATTTTGCATCGCCTGCAAATAGGCTCACATAACTGGACACCCCATCCACCATGTCATTTATGTAGACTGCGAACATTACTGGTGCCAACACTGATCCCTGTGGAACTCCACTCTCCACCAATCCCCATTCTGATGGTCTGTCCTTAATTATTGTTCTCATTTCTCTTCCTACCAAAAGTCTTCCATCCATTTTAGTAAACTGCCATGCACTCCTCCTACCATTTCAAGTTTCCAGATCAGTCTCTGGTGTGGTACCTTATCAAAGGCCTTTTTTAAATCCAGATATATTCCATCAGCCCAACCATCTCTTTCCTGTATTACATCTATCACCCTCGAATAGTAACATATCAGGTTTGTCGTGCATGAACGCCCTTTCCTAAAACCAAATTGACACTCACAAAGTATGTCATTTTTCTCCAAGAAGTCTGTCCATCTATTCTTCACCACCCTCTCACACATCTTAGCTACCACACTTGTAAGTGACACTGGTCTATAGTTCAATGGGTCTCTCTTGTTACCTGATTTATAGATTGGGACAATGTTAGCTCTTTTCCAGTCTTGGGGCACTACGCCTTCCCTTAATGAGGCATCAATTACTTCACAAACTTTTTCTGCCAATTGCTCCCTGCATTCTCTTAAAATCCATCCTGATACCCCATCAGGTCCCACAGCTTTTCTCACTTCTAAACTCCCCATCATGTTCTTGATCTCCTCCACAGTTACTTGAAACTCCTTCATAATCCCTTTCTGTTCCATTACCAGTGGTTTGTCAAAAGCAGTCTCCTTTGTGAATACCTTCCGAAAGCATCCATTCATAGCCTCTGCCATTTCCTGGGATCTTCACTGCATACTCCATTTACTTCTAAACTTTCAATACTTTCTATTTTTGATGTTGTTGTTCACATGTCTGTAAAAAGCCTTGGTTGGTCTTTACATTTATCAATTATATCCTTTTCTTGTTTCTTTCTTTCTTCTCTTCTAATCAACACATATTCATTTCTTGCTCTTTTGTAACTTTCCCACTGCTTAATCCGTCTTTTCCTTCTCCACCTCTTCCATGCATCCTCTTTTCTTGTTCTAGCCTTTTCACATCTATCGTTAAACCAGTCCTGCTTTCCAACTTCTATGTTGTCTTATTGGTACAAATTTTTCTCACCTTCTTTGTATATTTTTATAAATTCCTTCCACTTTTCATTTGCTCCTTAGCACTCTTGAATTTCATCCAATTTGTCTCTTGAAAGAATTTCTTTAGGTTTCCAAAATCTGTCTTGGCATAATTCCATCTTCCCACTTTATATTCTTCATTTCTTCTAGATTTCTCTTCGTCTATCACCTTGAACTCCAAAACTGCATGATCACTCTTTGCTAAAGGGCACTCCACCCTCATCTCCTCAATGACCATTGGCTCTGTACTAAAGACCAAGTCCAGTCTTGACGATGCTCCCTCTCCTCCAAACCTAGTATCTTCTTTGACCCACTGAGTTAACACATTTTCCATTGCCAGTGTCAATAGTGTATTTCCCATGTTGTCTCTGATCCTTCCATTGACCAGTCCTCCCAACACACCTCTTTACAATTAAAATCTCCCATCATTATAGTTCGTTCACAGCCACCCAACATTTCTTCCAGACATGTTCCTGTATCACTTATCATTTCTTCATATTCCTGTACTGACCATGCTTTATGTTGTGTGTGTGTGTGTGTGTGTGTGTGTGTGTGTGTGTGTGTGTGTGTGTGTGTGTGTGTGTGTGTGTGGAAGCAACAGTGGTGGGCTCTCATTGGCTGTCGTCAGTCATGTCAACGCATCCCTGCCTCCCCACTGGTCACTGAGCAGCCCGGGTGGAGATAAGTTGGTGTAAAATTCATTGTGCACTGTGATGTCGATACGGTCAATTAATGCCTTCACTACTAGCAGAAATTTCACCCTTATTGCCATAATACTTCTGACGGCACTGATGCTAGTCAAACACAATAGGAAGAAGATCATGCTATACCACAGCTTGCTGAGACACGCCAGGGTGTAAATGCAGACCTCCCATTGCCTGCCCGAGGCCATACGTCATTATTGAGTGAGCATGAGACTTTTTTTTCTCGACAGCTGCACGGCCATGCATACCCCTCCAAAGAATGGGAATTTTGACCAAGTTGTGGGTCAAATTTTGACTTGGACATTGCAGATTCGGAAAGCTGAAGCCGAGACGAAAAAAATGCAATACAAACTTCAAAATCGACCAGGGTGGCACTTACGTCACTACTATTCTGAACGCCTCATTTGTGCTTAATTTTAAGTATGTAATATTGGGATATTTCTCCCTGTAAAATGTATATTTTCAACTCCCAATCTGTTTATGTTTAAACAAACCATTTATTATTATCATTATTATTACTAAATGTCAAAGGTTGTCCATGTCTAAACACTAACAACGTATCACTCACCTTTGATAGATCCTTGTGTGAGAGAACTTGTGTGAAGAGCTCGTGCATTGTGACAGAAAACCTGCATGTCCCCTCCTGGCGGTGAACATGTCAGATGTGCTGCAAATAAAACAAGATACAGGCAACCCCTGATTAACAAATGTTCACACAGCGAAATTTCGCTACAACAAAGGTTCCCTTTTACTACCATCTGCTCGTATAACGAACACCAAACTCGCTTTAACAAAATTTTATCCAGGTAATTTTTACCAAGTTTGAAACCCCTGCTATATCACGCAAGCCAACAGGCTTTTGAATACACCAGCGCCTCTCATGGACAAAACGCGCACCACTCACTCCCCTACCTTTCCCCACTCGTAGTTCAAAACAATAAGTGTCCAGCAGCAGCTCGTCTTCCCTCGCTCAACATGCCATCAAAATGCCCTGCAACCAGCCCTACAATGTCACCTAGCATTGCTAAGATGACCAGGAAGTCTCTTACTCTTAAAGTAGTGTAGTGGTTAGCACGCTCAACTCACGATCGAGAGGGCCGGGTTCGAGTCCCGGAAAGCGGTGAGGAATATAGGCAAGCCTCTTAATGTGTGGCCCCTGTTCACCTAGCAGTAAATAGGTACGGGATGTAACTCGGAGGGTTGTGGCCTCGCTTTTCCGGTGTGTGTTGTGTTTGATGTGGTCTCAGTCCTACCCGAAGATCGGTCTATGAGCTCTGAGCTCGCTCCGTAATGGGGAAGACTGGCTGGGTAACCAGCAGGCGACCGACCAAGGATATTATTCACAGACACATAAGAACATAAGAAAAGAGGGAAGCTGCAAGAGGCCGTCCCTGTGTGTTTAAGGGGACCGTCCAGTGGCCATGGTATCGAAAAATCTGAAAAATATCGAAAGTCCCCAAAACACCATTAAAGCATCCCCAAACATATGGCAACATAATGATGGAGTATTTTTTGGAATACGCTAAAATATGTGGGGTATTTAAACTTTAAAGGGCCCCTGCCATGCCCACCACAGCCTGGGGCTTCCCCCCTCCCCACTCTCTGTACCATAAATGATGATGATAAGCATGGAAAAAAAAAAGCCATGGAAAGCGGTTTCTTTGGTAAGGAAAGGTGGGCACTGGCAACTCAGTACTAAGGTGTACACAGGAACACACCCTCTTCTCTTCCATTTCAGTGTCCATGTGACTGCGATGGGAGGAGGATCTATTGAGTATCTCGCCTATTATTTCACACCTTGCAAGCCACAATCTAGCCTATTTTACCTCAATTTTTTGCTTTCGAGCGACTAATAACTACAATCATTGTAGGGGCAGCCAGGTGCCATATGAGTCTTACAGAATATTCTAAACATGCCTAAAAAGCATATATGAATCACATGGTGGTGTATGAGCACGAAATATCCAACCCAAATAAATGTACAGGCTCATAGAGGACCAAAATGACATCTCTGGTTTTTTTTGCCTTTTTCTCAGTTTCCACTTTTTATCATTCAAATCGTATCTTCTCCCACATTTCTCAACAGATTTTCAATTTTGAGATATCATTTTGAAGCTAAATGAAGCTGCTACATTTCCACCTCATAGAAATTGGAATTTTTTTTCAAGTGCCACAATAAAATTTTATATAAAAAAAAATCAAAAAAATTCAAAAATTCATAATGGCCATCAAAATAAAAAAAAAATCAAAATTCTATGAGGTGAAAAGTTTTGGTATACGACATACTTCATATCCATACTGGCAAAATTGAAATATGTCCTCTGGTGTCAAAGTTTATAGGAAAAAATTTTTTTTCAAAAATCTTTTTTTTTTTCATGTAATTATTTATGGATCGATTCCCTTGTAACTACTAAACTAACATCATGTAATAAACATCTATCAGCGAAAAAAAATTACTCACATACCTCTTTATTTTTTATTTTTCAAAAACCTCACCAGACGGTCCCCTTAAGTTACCTAATTCTATCTATCATCCCCATCCATGAACTTATCTAACCTTCTTTTAAATTAAGCAGTTGCTTAAATGTTTAACTTCATAATTTTTACTTTCATTAAACCTTTTACTATACTATGATGCACTCTCGATTTGTTTACTCTCAATGGAAGTTCAAGTCAGGGGTCAAACTTATTATAATTGGTTCGCTTAATGAAAATTCATGCAACAAACGTTTTAGGAACTTAACCTGTTCATTAAGCGGGGGTTGCCTGTACTTTATACTTAATGTTTTCTGACCGCTCCACATTTTTATACACAAATCATGCTGAAAAAAAAGAGAAGGAAGATTTGGCTACATCAGGAAAGAACCACAAAATTCATCAGAAAGTCATTTCAACTTGGCCAGCATTTGAGTAAGTGAATACGGCACCTGACCTCCACCAACAACTGGAAGTTTTAGTAAACAAGCAAATTAAGTCAATGATCTAAATTTACCTGGGCTTTTGTGGCAAATGTACCAAGTTGTTTTGCTTGTGTGTCATTCACATTGGTCAAGTTGGCAATGGCCTGAGTTTATCACGGATCACCTTTACCAACGTAATCCTGTCACTACTTGGAGTCACACCAGAAAGCCAAGCCATGTAAATAAGTACAATCAGATAACCTAACTCACAGCATCTTCCAACAAAGCAGCACGATACTCACATATAGTGATGAGAAACTTACGTAATGTACAACATGTTTGTGTAGGTTTTACTTGAGGTTGGCTTTAGAGTATCCACAGCAGCTCTTTAAAATGTGATAAGTACCTCACAAATTCCAAGTCCATATAGATCAAGCTCATGTGAAGGCAATGAGCGTAATATATACTGGATGTCACATCTGTCAATCACAACACAAAAAAGTAAGGACCTGAGCACTGGAGGTTGGGGGCAGATCAAAGGAGTTGCAGCCCCTTGTTAGGTTAGAGAGCCAATATTACGTCACATTTGCTACTCCAGCCTCTAAATATTCCTGAAAAAAGAAATCCTGCAGACCTGCTTCACAAGCAAAATCAAATTCCTTTTAGGATCCTCCACCTAAAAACCTTACTTTCCCATCAGGTCCACAAGTTTGTTGAAGCTGAGAAGAGCCAACAAAAAGGAATACCAATCAACTCAGCCAATGACCAAGTTCACCCATTTTGTGCTCCTCCTAGAGCTTAACAAGCAGAGTGTGACATCTTGTCTATTTGATACATTGTCTTCTTAGTGCTCTCCAATCTGAGAGGAGACGCATCTGGAAAGTTACTAGTTTAGCCACATCACTGAATAATTTCATGAACAAGTTAAAAGCAACTTGTCCTATGAGTATCTTTCTATTTAGATGATTACATCAACCTTCCAAATCATTATCTGTACGGATGCTTCTATCACACACACCACACACTAGGATGCTACATGTCAGATTAGATTAAGGTGTTTCTTTACATCACCTTGAATACTTACAGGGATCCGGGAGGTGTTTGTTTGTGAAGAGTTCTTCCAAGATACTCTACAGGGTCACAAGGCAATGCCAGGACTTTTCTGAGACTTTTATGCATCCAAACATCATTTGTGTAAGCTATCTGTAGGCCTAATTTTTTGAGATTTTTGCCACACTGACTGTCCTCAAAGAAAGCTGCATCCTTGAATTATAACAACTGGTAGGATATGGGAATCACATTCCAGATTTCTTACCAAGATGAGGATCTTGATCCCTCATCAGTCTCTTCTGCATCTTCCAACCAAAACTACTGGAGTACCGCTGGAGGACTGCAGGACAGTTGGCTAGTTTTAGATGCAGAACATAACTCACATAAGAACAATACTCATAAAGACGATGACCCAGGAATTGTTCAAGCAAATGTTTGAAGGACTAGAGAGATTGAGCTGACACGACTATTTCAGGTAGAGAATTCCAGTTGTTGATGACCCATAATGAGAAGAAGCGACTTCTAACATCAGTGGAATGATGAGGCACTAAGATCTTCAAACTGTGGCCCTTGTTCTACTCAAAGTGGCTTTAGAAAACTGAGGACTTAAAACTACTCAAAATCTTCCATACTTGAATCAAATCAGCTCTCAGCAATCTACCCTTAATAGAGAAAAATTTCAGTCTAGATAATCTTTGAGTATGGTAGGTCATCAAAACTTTCAACCTTTGTAGTCCACCTCCTCTGAAGAGATTCCAGCAAGCGCACATCACCCAGGAAGCCAGTATTCCTAACTACACTACCAAAGTCAATAATAGGCCGAACATGTGTGACAAAAATCTGATACATGAAAGGTGATCTGCATAAGGTGCCTGTAAGAATGTTGCTGGCAACACCATTAACTTTGCAGCAAATTTCACAGATGTGAAGATGGAATTTCAGTGTTGAGTTGACTAGAATACCAAGGTCTCTAAGAGAATCTTAGTAAGGAATGGAGTGATTTCCTACGAGGTAGACTTGGTGAGAAGATGGAATGTGTCTTGAGAAATGTATATAAGCACATTTGTCGATGAAAAAGGAAAGACCCCATGATAGACTTCTTTGGTATAGCAACAAGACATCATTTTGCAAAGACATAATAGCATCACAAGCATTTGATTTCTTTGATGGATCGTCAGCAAATAAAACTGATTTGCAACTAAGATGAGCGGTGACATGGTTAATATAGATCAGAAACAATAGGGGACCAAGGACTGAGCCCAGAGGAACACCACTAGGAACATCACATACATGATTAGAGGAGTGATGAACAACAACTTTCATTTTCTAACTAGTAAGAAAATCACAGATCCAGCCAAGCAGTGGATTTCTGATACCAATTTGAAATAATTTTCATTATAAGACTTGGTGGTTCACATCAAAGGCCTTACTGTAATCAAAAAGTAGAAAATCCACATCCAAGCCTTGGTCATGAAGAAAACAAACAATCATAAGTAAGGAGAAGTTGATCAGAAACAGAAAATCCAGAACGAAAATCAAATAGAAATACAGAGAGCAGGTTAGTACTGTCCAGGTAACCATAAAGTTGAGAGGTAATGAGCCTTTCCAGAGTTTTAGAACAGATAGAGGTTAGGCAGGATATCAAAATGTTAGAAGCAGTTCAGAGAAGAGCAACTAGGATGATACCAGCATTAAAGCGCCTGGAGTATAGAGATAGATTAAAGGAATTAAACATGTTTTCATTTGAGAGGAGATGTATAAGAGGAGATATGATAGAGTTATTTAAAATGTTCTCAGATACAAACTACATAGATGTGAGATCTTTCTTTACCTTAGAGGAGGGAAATAGGACTAGAAATCATGGCAGGAAGATATAAGATATCATGCAGGTTAGATATAAGAAAATATTTCTTTAGTCATAGGGTGGTAGACTTCTGGAATGCATTGCCAGAGACGGTTGTAAATAGCACTAGTTTGACAATGTTTAAAAACAGATTAGATAAGCACTTAAATTTATTAGATTTATAATTATGTATAGCAATGCATGATAGTTTTTATAAGAAATTTACTATAGTTAAATAAGACATGATCCCCATGTATGGGGACCACAAATTGTAGAGGATTTTGCTGCAGGACTTAGCCCTGTTAATGGGCCAAATATTTAGAATTAGTATATAATGTATTGTGTACTTGTAAGTGTATCTTTAAGTACTGATGACGAGGTCGCTGTGCGACTGATACAGGATAACCTAGATGGGCCCTGGTGGCCCTTTGTTATCCTATTATTTATGTTATGTTATGTTAGACTTAAAGGCCTGTAGTTCAAAGGACTGGAATGTGAACCCCCTTTAAAAAGAGGCATAACATTAGCAAATTTCCAGGCAGAGGGAACCTTCATAGAAGAAATGCTTTTGCAGAAGATTAGATACAAAGGATAGAATAAGGTAGGGGCACACTTTCTGAACACAATACAGGGGAGGCCATCAGGACCATAACTAGGAGATGATTTAATCTTATTTAAAGCTACCATAATATCACTTACTGTGAATTCCTTGAAAACAAGAAAGAGAGTCGGCATATGATTTCCTCAAAATCAATCCATAGTCATTTTCCTTTTAGTAAGCATTACACTGACAATGAAGTTACAGCTAAGGGTACACGTTGGTACAAAATGGTTCAAGTTGACTCACCAAGTGGGAGGAGTTAGCAATAGTGAATTGTTCGAGATGGCAATGGGACGAGTTAGATGCACACGACAAAAAAGTATCCAAGGAGATGCTGTGAGAAATATTTACTGCACCATCACATCAGCATAACCGCCGCGCAAAACAAAACAAAACACATTGAACTTTTTACATTCCTGCCCGCCATGCAGCAGTGTCCCGTGACTGATGGAGCCTCGGCACCTGGGACACATCACCACGCTGGCACAGGACGGAGTGCAGTGCAGCAGCTCAGGAGGAACCAGGTACAGTTATTGCTCAGGTTCAGTGACTTGGGGTGAACAATACCGCTACCTCTCCTCACCACTTCACATCCCTACTCAGGCACACTCCTCACGCTGCCACACGCACTGCTGACACTCCTGGTTCATGCAGGGGCTCTCAATATCCACTAATCCATGTCATAGTGTAAAATAAAGTCACTTACTTAAGTTACAGTGGATACTGCTGGCCTCAGACGTGCCATATTGTCAACAAACATCAAATGAGCATTTGTAATTATGTATTTTGAGAATCATATTTAGAATACCAATAGCATATCTACATTTTGTATGCAATTTATTCTTACGTTCAACTATCAAAACTGGATAGATGAGATTTAAACTTTAAAGTCATATCGTGAATTCGAAAGTGAAGAAGACGATAGCTGGTCATTTGACCAGCCGCACCTGTTGAGCCGCCCACCTGGCTTACACTCATTGATAAATTTGTAGTTTTCTGCCAAATTAACATTACATATGTTGACTATTCTGTTAAAGATGACTTCCTTTATATGTTACTCGTGGCGGTAATGTGTATATATTTTCCTAAACACAGCTCCTCACGTTTCAGACATGACCTGGAATAAGTAGAAAGCATACACTCCCTTACCTGGGCATCTTACCTGGCTGACCTTTCCTAAACACCTTAGCACTAACAAACAAATAAGAATCTAGAATAGCTCCTCACCTCCAATGCACTCTCCTATTCAGATAAATCCCAATATGGATCAAGTATGGATAAAATGGAATATAATATTCATTGCACTTACCAAGGTATGCATTTGTCCCAATTAGATTAAGGGATATCAATCACAGAGCTAGGCACGGAGGACTTGTTTAAACATAGATAAACAAAAGTCAACAAAAATAATTGGCAGGCTACAGGAATGGAGGCAGTTATACTGTAGGATATCGATTGAGTTAAGATACCTACATACTTCAGGATGTTATAATTCAAGTAATTACAAGACGAAAATACTCCTTCGCACATTACTTGTTTTGCTTCAGTTTGCAAAAAAATAACGTACAAGTTGAGCATTATAGTCGTGACTCTTAATGCGATATGCTCCCCATGCGCGGGCCGTCCCCCACATCGCCCCTTAAAACGAGAATATAAAAGTTTTTATTATTCTCGTTGGCCCCGACCCTTCTTCTTGGGACCACTTTCAGCTTCGGATCCCTTGATAGGTCTCTTTCTGTCCGTCGGCCTACTCAGCTTGTGGGACGGACAGAGGAACACGGGCTTATCATCAACAAGTCGCCTAAATTATATATGACGCCTATCCTCAATGACGTATTTCATCTCTTTTACTATCTTCCTTTTTCTTTCTTCCTTGCTACCATACAGTCCCAGCATAGTGAGAATGCCTTTCCCTGCTTTCTGTCTATTCTGCCACTCCAATTCACCTATGATTCCTACTTAACTCTCTCTCTCTCTCTCTCTCTCTCTCTCTCTCTCTCTCTCTCTCTCTCTCTCTCTCTCTCTTACTATAAAGTGTTCAGTCGTCTCTCTCTCCCCTGCAAAAGTTACATTTTCAATCCTCTTCGTAGTTATTTCTTGCTTCACCTTCTAGCGTTCCTGTCCTTGTTCTAACAATTAATCTTGATCCCCCGTCTCATAGGTATACATGACAGTGAAGTGCCTGGATCTCTCTTTCCTCTTGTACCATTTAAGTGTAAACTTACTCTCCATTCCTGATATGTATCTGATCCTGTCATTCTCTTCTATTTTCTTCATCACCACCCAGCTAGTGGAGTAGCAAAGGAGGGGGGGGGGAGAAAGGGCGGAGAGGAAGGTCCACCCAGGTGGCATCTGCGAAACTTTTGGTCCTCACAGTTGTCGTGTGACACGTCATTAGGCCTGTGCGTGCTATTGATACTTAAGTCTAAGCCCATATTCTTGATACACACAGGCCTATGATTAGAGGCGGATTTAGGAATTTGGGGGCCCTAGGCAAAGGTAGGCATGGGGGCCCTCCTGCACTTAGAGATGCACCAATTGTGAAATTTTGGGCCAATACCGATGTTTAAAGGGGGACCCCGTTTTCTTTTTATATCCCAAGGAATATACAAGGAGAAAGTTGTAGTGTGGGTTAGAGTTTAAAGGACAGCGACGGTGCTGCCATCTGTTAGATGGCTAATAATTTCATAGAAAACGTTTTTAGGAGTAACTTTTTTTTTTTTTTTTTTTTTTTTTACCATGTGGGCTTTTCACGGGAACTTATAGGCTAAAGGGGATACTTATTAAGGGTACCTCCTATTTCAAAGCCCACCCGCTAGGAAACCGTTGCCCCGAGTGAGGAAGCCCAACCTACACTTAGACCGTAGACAGGATTCGATCCCGTGCGCTTGGAGACCCCTAGGATCCCAAAGCACGCACGGATCCACTGTACCATGCTTCTCCCCACCCATATTTTTCCCTGCATTCTCACGTGGTTATGAACTTACAAGACAAATAAAACATGTTTATATATATATATATATATATATATATATATATATATATATATATATATATATATATATATATATATATATATATATATATATATATATATATATATATGCGTTTTCTGCCCGCCTCCGCCTGGACCACACCAGTTTTAAGGCGCGATGTGTCTCGTTTTAAGTGAGCTCAGTGCTCACTTGCACTGCTTACGTCTGTCTCCTGACCCCTTCTGCCCTTGGTGTAGAACTACCCCTGAGGCCATGGAACATTTCCTACTTCTACTCTCAACATACTGCACTACGCCCACGGTTCTCCGCCCTGGCCATCATAACACTGGACATGCCCATCCTCCTGGCAGCCTCAGGCGTCCACCCCTCCTGGCAGCCTGCTGTCCTTCACCTTATTCGTGTCTTCTTGAGAAAGACCGGCCAGATATCACACCTGTAATATCCACACAGGACTATCCCAGGGTTCATAAGGGTTGATTCACACCATAGGTTCGATCGCGCTCCGCTCTCGCTCCAGTCTCGGTCCAGTCCAGTAATGTTTAATGCATTTCAATGTAAGCATTCACACTGGCGGTAACAGTTCGCTCTCGGTCCGCTCTCGCTCCAGTCGTGATACATTCAAAAGATATCTTGACTGGAGCGAGAGCGGAGCGAGACCGGACTGTTGCAGCCAGTGTGAACTAGCAACGGTCCGCTCCAGTCATGATTCAGCCTTTGTATGGGGAAATGTTTCTGCCTTTCATCCTATAAAACATGGAGAATCAGAAGAAAACACTACAATGGGATCATGCAAAAGGTAGATAAATAATTAGGGAATAAAATTTTATTTATCACTGATATAGGGATAATTTTTACAGTTGGCATATATATATATATATATATATATATATATATATATATATATATATATATATATATATATATATATATATATATATATATGAGTACACTGGAAAAAAATATGCAAAAGTTAATTACATCTTGTGGTTTTCATCCTCAATTTTTTAGAGTATTTTTTTTTTTCAAATGTTCCAATGTTCACAAGTAGTTGATAAATTTAGTCTCATCATCAATATGATGAGGATATAAAGTATGGAACTCTCCTTCACTCTTTCTATCTTTCAGCATAGGATGAACCCACAATCTACTTTTTTGCTTTCTTTCTTCTTCTTCGTTAAGTGCAGTGGCGATCACTGCCAAATTGGATGGAGAAAAGTCACACATCCTCCGTCACTGGTGGTATGACTTCCATTAGTGTTGAAGGAGAGGAAGGGATGGGACCGATAGCGGAGCGAGAGCGGACCGGACATGTGAATGCACCAGGACCTTGACCGGAGTGAGATCAGAGCGAGAGCGAAGCCAGACCGGACCGATAGTGTGAATCAACCCTAAGGATCCATAGATCTCCGTGGCCTTAACTTTTGGATCCTTATGAGACCTGGGGTAGTCCTGTGTGGGGTATCACAGGCGTGGTAGATGGCTGGTCTTCCTCAAGAAGGCACAAGTAAGGCGAAGGACAGCAGGTTGCCAGGAGGGGTGGACGTCTGAGGCCACCAGGAGGGTGAGCAGGTCGAATGTTGTGATGGCCAGGGCAGAGAGCCGTGAGCATACTGCGGTGTGGTGAGAGTGGAAGCGTGGCATTGGAGCAGAAAATGTTCCATGGCCTCAGGGGTAGTCCTACACCAAGGGCAGAAGGGGTCATGAGACAGATGTAGGCGGTGCAAGTGAGCACTGAGCGTGGTGTGGCCCAGGCAGAGGCGGGCGACGGCTGCTGTGGTTTGCACTCCTTCCCGTGACAGACTGACTGTTTGAATCTTGTAACAGTGCTCATCCTCCCCCGCTGATGGACCACCCCATCCCTCACCCCCTTACTACCTTCGACCCGTGCGCCATCTGTTAGAAGCTAGACTTCCTAATCAATTCCTCCAGCCCACTCATTGAACCTGTATATCCTTATAGAATCCTTGATACATCCATAGGGGGCTCTAAGACACACTTAACAGGACAATATTATTCCCACCCACAAAGTAGTAGTTTTCAATGCCTCAAAAACTCAATTCCTCCATCTATCAACTCGACACAACCTTCCAGACAACTATCCTCTCTTCTTTAATGAGACTCAACTGTCTCCCTCTTCCACAATGAATATCCTCGGTCTGTCCTTTGCTTTGCTCATAATCTTAACTGGAAACTTCACATCTAATCTCTTGCTAAAACAGCTTCTATGAAATTAGGTGTTCTGAGGCGTCTCCGCCAGTTTTTTTCGCCCCTCCAACTGCTTACTCTGTATAAGGGCCTTATCCATTCCTATATCGAGTACTCTTCACATGTTTGGGGGGATTCCAGTCACACAGTTTTACTAGATAAGATGGAATCAAAAGCTCTTCGTCTCATCAACTCCCCTCCTCTGACTAACTGTCTTCAGCCTCTTTCTCACCGCCGGAATGTTGCATCTCTTTCTATCTTTTATCGCTATTTTCATGCTAAATGTTCTACTGATCTTGCTAACTGCATGCCTCCCCTCCTCCTGCAGCCTCGCTGCACAAGGCTTTCTTTTTCCTCTTATCCCTATTCTGTCCAACTCTCTAACGCAAGAGTTAACCAGTACTCTCAATCATTCAGCCCTTTCACTGGTAAACTCTGGAACTCCCTCCCTGCATCTGTATTTCCGAATTCCTACAACTTGTCTTCTTAAAAGAGGGAGGTATCGAGGCATTTGCTCCCCAACTTTGACGCTTTTACACTTTTTAGAGAGCCAGCACTCAAGTGGGCCTTTTTTTTCAATCTTTTTTTTTTTTTTTTTTGCCCTTGGCTTGTCTTCTCCCTTACGTAAAAAATAAAAGAAAGAAAAAAGATTAAAAAAAGTCGGTGTGTGCCTAGCCGCGCTTGCGGGTAGTTATTCGTTTGCTGTACTCTAATGTGTTGTGAATAAACCAGGAAAGAAGATGCCTCTGTCTGTCTTTCCTGCCTTGAAAAAGCACCTGAGTGTAGCTGTAAGTCCAACGCCCATGATATCCTGATTACGGCCCACGAGACCTTGCAGAGACGGAAGGTGGGTACCACATGGACACCTACCAAGTTTAAAGTGATCTACATCCCAGTGGACAGCAACGGCAATATTGGTGTCGGGAGTAGTGTAACAATAACGAGTGACTGTCGGGGGAGATGTGAGAGGCTGCATAGAGATCACAGGTGAGCAAGGGGACGGAAATGATACCTTACTGTTAGACTTTACTTTAGATAATTAATTAAAGACACTGAACGTAACGGTGAATTCATTTATCGTCATGGCATTACTGAACTACTGACCCCAAGGACGTGTGAGTCATGTATTCTGGAACTGGTCTAAGCTGGGTTAAGGACGAGAATATAATGATGAACAACTCCATGAAAAGAGTACGTACAGGTTCCTACGAGGTAAACGAGCGTACGACTCACCAAAATAGAGTGCTCTGGGTAGCAAGCTGCTGTCTGCTGTGACTTGATTGTGTGTGTGTATTTACTTAGTTGTATATTATAGGGTTAGAGAGAAGCTCATAGTAACCTGTCTCCATATCTACATTTATCCAACTTTTCCTTGAATTTGTGCACACTTTCTGCTGCTACAATCTCTTCACTCAACTCGTTCCAAATGTCCACTGCCCTATGTGGAAAAACATTTTTTTTTTTTTTTTAATGTCCCTTAGACACTAACTTTTCATGATTTTCTTGGACATGTCCTCTTGTTCGTCTATCTCCATCCTCCGCCAGTGATAAGAGGTCTTGTTTATCTATCTTTTCCATATGGTTTACTAACTTATAAATCGTTATTGGATCTCCTCTTTCCCGTCTATCCTTCAAAGTTAGTAGTTCTATTTCCTTCAGTACTTCTTCAAAGACAAGATCCTTTATTTCTAGCACAGTCTTTGTAGCGGTCCTTTGGATTTTTCTTTTTTTATTTTTATGCAAGAGAGAACACTGTCAAGGGCAACAAAATGTTAAAAAAAAAAAAGGCCCACTGGAACTGCTTGGTTCTCTAAAAGGTCCAAAACAGTCATCCAAAAGCCAGGGGCAAATGTCTTGACACCTCTCTTAAAAGAAGTCAAGTCGTAGGAAGATGGAAATACAGAAACAGGTAGTGAGTTCCAGCAGAACTTATCAGTGAAAGGTATGAAAGATCGAGAATACTGGTTGACTCTTGTAATAGAGGGTTGGACAGAATAGGGATAAAAGGAAGAAGAAAGCCTTGTGCAGCGAGGTGGCAGGAGGAGGGGAGGCAAGCAGTTAGCAAGATCAGTAGAGCAGTTAACATGAAAATAGCGACAAAATATAGAAAGCGATGCAACATTTCGGTGGTGAGAAAGAGGCTGAAGACACTCACTGAATCAGTCAGAGGAAGGGAGTTGATGAGACGAAAAATTTTTTATTCCACCCTTTCTAATAAAGCTGTATGAGTGGAACCCCTCAAAACAAATGTTGCAGAAGTTAATGAAGAAAAAGTCAAGGGAGATGTCAAGACATTTTAGGTTGCCACCAAGAGAGCAGTCCGACCTGGGGACATTTCTGGTCCCCTCCCAGAACGGGACTCTGAGGCTGGATTTGGAGTCGCCATTTTGAATTTTTAGTTTTATGTGAAGGTTGTGTGTGTGGTAAGTGCATGTAGTTTTGTGTGAAGAAGGAGAGTTGTCTTTAGAGTGCAGGCTGTGACTGCCTTCTTGAGTTGTGAAACACAAAGGAAGAGGTCCAGCGAGATCACAACTAGTTTTAAAGGAAGGTTCACAGCACTCCCTAAACTAGTGATATTAGACCTCGCTGGCAGTAAATTATCGTTTCGGTAGGTGTCTACTACCTCCTCCTAGTTTTCTGATGTCCTTATGCCTGTATGGTGGTCTCACCACTGCTACATATTCTAGTCTAGGTCTTATCATAGTGTTTATTATCTTTTCCATGATACTCTGATCTATATAATTGAATGCCACCCTGATATTTGCTAGTATCTTGTATGTTGAAACAAATAACTTATTTATGTGTCTGTCCGAAGTCAGGGTGTCTTGTATAATCACTCCCAGGTCTTCCTTTTCACTCCTTTTCATTATAATCTCTTCTCCCATTTTGTATCCCACGTATATCTTCTACTACTTTTACTTATTTCCATTACATGGCATTTCCTGGTATTGAATTAAAATTTCCACTTTTGGCTCCATTTCCAGACCTTGTTAATATCCTTCTGCAATTCCAAACAGTCTTCGATGTTCCTTATCACTCTCAAAAGTTTCGCATCGTCTGTAAATAAATTAATGTAGCTACTCGAACCCTTTTTGTATATCGGTAATATATACTTGGAACATAATTGTTGAGTGTATGTGTATGTGTGTGTGTGTGTGTGTGTGTGTGTGTGTGTGTGTGTGTGTGTGTGTGTGTGTGTGTTAGCTTGTTTAGTCCTTTACAGAGTCAGTTATACACCGAAATCGTGACTTTTAATAGGAACGACAATGACAGTAAATGACAACAAGAGGTGGAGAAGGTAGTAGACACCTATTGAAACGATAATTTACTCCCAACGAGATCTAACAGCCCTAGTTCAGGGGATGCTGTGAACCTTCCATTAAAGCTAGTTGTGATCTCGCTGAACGTTTCCCTTTGTGTCTCATAACTCAAGGGGCAGTCACAGCTTGCCCTCTAAAAACAACTCTCCTTCTTCACTGAAAACTACATGCACTTACCACACATACACCCTTCACTTGAAAATCAAAATTTAAGAGAAAAATGGGTACTCCAAACCATGCCTCGGAGTTCCCTTCTGGGGAGGGAACCAAAAATGTCCTCAGGTCGGACACCTCTCTCAGTGATGACCACAAATGCCTTGACACCTCCCTCAACTTTTTCTACATTAACTTCTGCAACATTCGCGGTCTTAGATCTAATTTTCAATCTGTAGAACACCACCTCTCCTCTACTAAACCTCATCTTCTTTTCCTCATCGAAACACAGCTGTCTGAGGTAACTGACAGTAGCCCCTTCTCTGTTCCCTCCTATTTTCTCTATTCTTCTTTTCGTTCCAAAGCTGGATGTTGTGTCTATGTACTTGTGCAACGACTTAACTTGCTCTCGTGCCCAAGCTCTTGAATCTTCTGAGTTTTCCACCATCTGGCTTCGACTCAACAGTCACTCTCTAACTAAATTCATCTGTGCTGTCTATCTCTCCCCTAACTCTTCTGATTATAGCAAATTCTTCGACTATTTAACTTCCAAAGCGGAGCACATTCTGTCCCTCTACCCTTTCGCAGAGACTTCCATTCATGGAGATTTCAACGTTCACCACCAGCTTTGGCTTTCCTCTCCCTTCACTGACTATCCTGGTGAACTAGCCTTCAACTTTACTATCCTCCATGCCCTAGAGTCTAGACCAACTGGTGCAACACCCTACTCGTATTCCTGACCGTCTTGGAGACCTGCCCAACATTCTTGATCTCTTTCTCACCTCTAGTCATTCTGCTTATGCTGTCACCCTTTCACTATCTAGCCAGGACACGGATGGAGAAGTAAACTAGAGATGTTCGTAGTCTGCAATTTATTATAGATATACAATAAGTAGAGGTAATATGAAATGAGCGGTCGTGTAGGCGAGTGTGTGTGTCCTGGAGTCTCGGTGCTGACTCAACTCAAGTGGTGACTGAATAGTAGTAGTAGCAGTAGTGTAGTGGTGACGGGATGAGCGGTCGTGTAGGCGAGTGTGTGTGTCCCGGAGTCACGGTGCTGACTGAACTCATGCGGTGACTGGATAGTAGAAGTAGCAGTAGTGTAGTGGTGTTCGCTACACACTGGAGTCAGTCAAGCGTGCATGTCTGGTGATGATTGTAGTAGTAGTGTAGTAGTGTTCACTACAGTACCCCCCTCCCCTAAAGAAAGGAGGAATGGCATCGGCTGCGCTCAGGAAATCACTCTGTGTGCTTGGGCGGAGATGACGGCGCAGGTAGGGGCTTGGTGTCAGGGACAGGTGGAGGCTTGGCGTCAGGGGGTGGCGGCCTGGAGTATGGGAAGGCTTGTCCTCGGGGGTCCGCGGTGCCTAGGCGTCTGTGGTGCGGGGCATCTTGGTGTCGAGTGTGCCTGTTGGTCTGGGGTCTGGGGTGTGGGGCTCCTTCACCTCGGGGCTGGGGGCCTTGGGGTCTGCGGCAAGGGCTTTTAGCCTCAGGAGGTGAGGGGGTGGCGGTGGACTGGGGCGCCGCGTCGGGAGCAGGCTTAACCTCGGGGGTCTTCGGGGAGGGTGTCTTGGGAGCGCGGCGGGGAGGAGGCTCTGGGGCCTTGTTACTGTTCACCGGGGAGTGGGGTGAGCGCGGGGGCCTGCCAGGGGGCCTGTGCAGCGCGGGGGCCGTGGAGGTGGGCCTAGCCGGGGGCGCGCCTCGGGCTGACGTTCTTCTTGAGGCAGCGGCCGTCTTCGTCGCCCGCGGCGTTCTTGTCCGGGGTGCCGTGGCCACGTGCTGTGGGCGGGGGCGTGCGGGGTCCACGACACGGGGGCGAGAGGCTGCCCCATGCTTGGGGGTAGCGGAGTCGGTGGGCTGCGGGGGTTGTGTCGAGTTGATAGATGGAGGAATTGAGTTTTTGAGGCATTCAAAACTACTAAGTAATATGAGACGAGTGGTCGTGTAGGCGAGTGTGTGTGTTCTGGAGTCTCGGTGCTGACTCAACTCAAGTGGTGACTGAATAGTAGTAGTAGCAGTAGTGTAGTGGTGACGGGATGAGCGGTCGTGTAGGCGAGTGTGTGTGTCCCGGAGTCACGGTGCTGACTGAACTCATGTGGTGACTGGATAGTAAAAGTAGCAATAGTGTAGTGGTGTTCGCTACACACTGGAGTTAGTCAGGCGTGCATGTCTGGTGATTGTAGTAGTAGTGTAGTGGTGTTCACTACACTGTCCTGTCACCCACTCTTTTTCTATTATTCATGAATGACCTTAACCAAACCTCTTGCCCTATACACTCCTACGCTGATGATACCACGTCCTTTCAGAGACGACCAACACTTCAGGAAGTCAACAGATCACGCAGGGACGCCACAGAACGCCTGATTTCTGATCTTTCTAAGATTTCCGATAGGGGGCTGAGAAAACTTAGTAGTTTTCAATGCCTCAAAAACTCAATTCCTCCATCTATCAACTCGACACAACCTTCCAGACAACTATCCCCTCTTCTTCAATGACACTCAACTGTCTCCCTCTTCCACACTGAATATCCTCGGTCTGTCCTTTACTCATAATCTTAACTGGAAACTTCACACCTCATCTCTTGCTAAAACAGCTTCTATGAAGTTAGGCGTTCTGAGGTGTCTCCGCCAGTTTTTCTTGCCCCTCCAATTGCTAACTCTGTACAGGGGCCTTATCCGCCCCTGTATGGAGTTCTCTCTGCATGTTTAGGGGGTTTCCAGTCACACAGTTTTACTAGATAGGGTGGAATCAAAAGTTTTTCATCTCATCAACTCCCCTCCTCTGACTGAGTGTCTTCATCCTCTTTCTCACCGCCGAAATGTTGCATTTATTTCTATCTTTTATCGCTATTTTCATGCTAACTGTTCTACTGATCTTGCTAACTGCATGTCTTCCCTCCTCCTGCGGCCTCGCTACACAAGGCTTTCTTTTTCCTCTCATCCCTATTCTGTCCCACTCCCTAAAGCAAGAGTTAATCAGTACTCTCAATCATTCATACCTTTCACTGGTAAACTTTGGAACTCCCTCCCTGCATCTGTATTTACGACTTCCTACGACTTTTCTTCTTTTAAGAGGGAGGTATCGAGGCATTTGCTCCTTAATTTTGGCTGACGTTTTTCGTCTTTGTAGAGAGCTAGCACTCAAGTGAGCCTTTTTTTTTTTTTTTTTTCTTTTTTTCTTGGCTGGCCCTCTTCCCTACATAAAAAAAAAAAAGACTGTCAGGGAAGATATGAAAGGCTACATAGCAAGGCAAACAGGTGCACAAAAATGGTACTGTACCTTACCGTTAGACTTTGCTTTAGATCAGTGATTCTCAACCGGGATTCAAAACACCTCGAACGTGTCAGGTAGTACTGTACCATGTATATAGTCATGAGAGCAAATAATATGCGTGAAAAGGGGTTACTGCGCTTTAAGGAGACACCCGTATACCATATATATAGGGGGTTCCGTGGAATAGGAAAAATTATTACATGGGTTTCTCCAGGGTGTAAAGGTTGGGAATCACTGCTTTAGATAATGAACTAGAGACACTGAACAAAACGATGAGCGATGATAGGGCAACATAGCAGAGAGAGGAAGGGAGGCACCTATATATCGGTCGATGAGAGGGATAGAGAATAGAGATAGTTAAAGTTGTGTGGATGTTAGGAAATTGCTTATTTTTGTCTTCATACACATTCTACTCCTCCTCCTCCTCCTCCTACTGCGAACTTTAAATTCTCACCTCTATTTTCCTCCTCCTCATTCCTAAAAGCAGTGCAGTCATCAAGTAGGTACTCTCTCTCTCTCTCTCTCTCTCTCTCTCTCTGAGTGTGAGTGTGTGTGTGTGTGTGTGTGTGTTAAGGCGGGTTCACACGTGCCAATTTGTGACTGATATTTTATGTACGTAGAATTTTCGACTAACAATCGGTGCCTAGCGGCTGTAGAAAGCAGTCGCAAAACAAGACTAACATGTTGGTCTTGCTAGTCGATTTGTGACTTTATTTACGTCGTGACGTCACGGAGTAAGCTCTGAAAATATCAGGAGCAAATTGGTACGTGTGAACCCGCCTTTAGTGTGTGTGTGTGTGTGTGTGATAGTGCCAGGCAGGGCAGTGCGCATACAGTTCTTCATTACATGACGTGTGATGACGTCACGCTGTTTTTCCGCTAATATAATCAACCGACTCTCGTCTCTCAGTTTGTGGCCTACGAGAGGCCAAGGCAGGAGCACGTGACCCGTAAATAAGCGGAACTTCACTTCCTTGGCGAGAGTGGTTTCAGCTGGGAACAGGGTGAGGACTGAGGACCTCCATCAGTTTACGAGCGGCTAGCTGTGACTGTGAGTATTTGTACTCATTATGAATACTATTAGTGCACTTTTACTGTGAGACAATGAAGATTGATGAATATATCTTGTGTTTATACGCATGGCTCCCCATAGTCTGCAGACTAGCAGGACTGGAATATCTAGAAAGGATCAGCTTGTGTCGGTTAAATACCTTTATGTACACGTACATAAAGATAATTAACGCGCACGCACGCAAACACACACACACACACACACACACACACACCGCGTAGTGTGGTGGTTAGGACGCTCGGCTCACAATCGAGAGGGTCCGGGTTCGAGTCCCGGGAAGCGGCGAGGAAAATGGGCAAGCCTCTTAATGTGTAGCCCTTGTTCACCTAGCAGTAAATAGGTACGGGATGTAACTCGAGGGGTTGTGGCCGCGCTTTCACGGTGTGTGGAGTATGTGTTGTGGTCTCAGTCCTACCCGAAGTTCGGTCTATACGCTATGAGGTCTGAGCTCACTTTGTAATGGGGAAGACTGGCTACGTGACCAGCAGACGACCGTGGTGGTGAATTACACACACACACACACACACACACACGCCTACAAGTGAGGGAAACACCTGGACATTTAGCTAAATAGTGATACAGGAATTGTCATGTGTTATGACAGCAAATGGGTGGGATGAGGTGACAGCAGGACGTCCATATTTGTCTTTTTTTTTATCTGGTTCTTTTATTACTTAGTTCAACTCAAAAAGTGTCATCATATGGAGCTGCAAATGTTATTTCTAATATTTGCCAGGGAAATCTATCCGGAATTGTCTAGGTTTATTGCGATAATTTGTAAAAAAAAAAAAAAAAAAAAAAAAAAAGATATATGGGCCTTTTCTGCTGGGCTCGCCGGCGCCGCCGCGCTGCTAAGGCACGCCCACCACCGTGATAGCTATCGGCTGTGCTTGTTCCAATATTATTTCTATTACTCTTTACTTCCTTATTTTGACTTATAAATCAATTTCTGCGGCTTCTACGAATAATTGTTGACTTGTGAAGTGTGTTTGTTGCTTCAGTTTATTGAGGTATATTGAATAAGCTGTTCTTTTGTGCGTAATTAACGGTCAATTTCGTCTTGATGTTTTTTTATCCTCGTTCATTTTTTTTTTTTTTCACCCGCTAGTTCAGATATTATTGCTTCAAAAACTCGTTCATGATGTTAAAAGTATTAAACGCTCGTGTTCAGTTAAATATATGGATGTTAGAGTTATTTGTAGATATATTAAAGAGACGAATTATACGTAATTATCTTTTCTTCTTCGGCTTGGCAAAGTAGTTTCTATTTTTTAAGAGTGTGTCTATTCCTGAAAAGTCAGGTTGGTGGATTTTGAGTGTTTGTTTTTATGGTGTTTATGTTCGTTTTTTTTTTTTTTCAAATAATTCCTTAAAAATGTTATTAGCCAACCCAAGATTTTTTTTTTTATTCCCATAGCTGGTTAAAAACATATGCCCTTTCAAAATTGAATAGGCATTCCAGCTTGGGTGTGTTTTTTCTAAGACTTTTTTTTTAAGCGGTTACGTATATATGACGTCATCCTGGAGGCGAACGCACGAACTCGTCACCAACTCGGACTCAACTCTCGAACTCGGACGATTCGGCCCCCAGGAGTCGGGATTTCGCATTGTCTCCGCTTTAACATGGCAATTCCAGAACCCCACCACGGAATTGTAAAATGGTATAATGCGAAGGCGGGATACGGTTTCATCACGGACCAACGAACGGGGAGAGACGTCTTTGTACACGCCACAGGACTCTCGAGATCTCTTAAGAAGACTCTGCCAACGGAAGGGGACAAAGTCCTTCTGAAACTTTGTGAAGGCGCAAAAGGACCCGCGGCAAGAGATGTGGCTTGGGACGGACCACCTTATCGTCAACCAACAAAAAAGAAGACGAAGACAAAGATACCACACAGAACTGATGAGAAGGAAGTGCAGGCAAAAATATGGGCTTGCATATACACAGCCAAGGCCATTGCAGGAGTGGACAACCGCCGACTACAAGACCTACTTCCGCTACTCCTGCAGCACAACGGCCTTCCTGCTATTTACATTCCCAGGACTGCCTTTGACGTCCCCCACCGCTCCATGCAGAGGCCAACACGTCGAGCCCCTCCAGCTGACCACCGTAGGGAGGCGCTCGAGGTGGACGAGCACTGCCAAAACCAAACAACAGTTGAGGTGGAGGGAGTTGAACCAAAGGTGAAAGAAGAAGACGAAGATGAAGAGATCGATGTCGAACACGTTGAAGAGGACGACAGCATGGAGTACGGTGACGAAGATGAAGAACAAGAACGTGTGCACGTCACAACAAAGACAGGAACAGTCGACACACCTCAGCCCACCCCACGGACACGGGAGACTAGATCGTCGCCAGCCGCAGTCAAAAGAACAGCCCAGTCACCCACTGCAGACCGGGAGAAAGCTGCAAGAGAAAAACAAACAATGCGCGCGGCCCTGGCAATGTTGGAAAATCTTAAAAGAGCCAACCCACACGTCATATTTCCTCCCATAAACATCAAGATAGACGAAGATACGGCTCTGCCAACACAACAACAAGAAGAGTGGACGACAGTAAGATGACACAAACAAAAAACAAATAAATGACCAGCATGGGGACAGCCCCCCACCCTTCTAGCTCGCTCTGTACTTCTTCCTTTCACCCAAACTATCTCTTCCCTAGCTAGCTAGATAAACTCTTCTTTCACCGATCTGTCTATCCCTCCTAAAAATAAAAAAAAAAAAAAAAAAAAAAAAAGACGAGCTGGGCTAAGGCTAGTCAAGGCGAGACGAGGCGGGGTGGTGGCGCAGGGCTGGCGGGAAGGTGAGTGTGTAGCCAAACACAACCTTCTCCCTGCTGCCTCTAGTGTGTGTGTGTGTGTGTGTGTGCCACACTGACCTTGTCATGCTGCAGAGTGCACTGCCCAGTGGTGCATGGACTTGGTTGTGTTATCGCAGTCACGGTGGGGAGGTTTCACCTCAATGTGATACCGATCTTAATTATTATTTTTTTTTATCAACAGTGATATAACCTAATCTAATCCAAGCCAATCCGTTACAAGTGAGCGTTTTGCCACGAGGGAGTCAGCCACCCTCATTACCTCCGCTCTCTCTCTCTCTCTCTCTCTCTCTCTCTCTCTCTCTCATGAATAACCTCACAACTAAATAGATATACCGTGACATACATAATGCCAATACATTGAGATGAAATGCACTTGACCGTGTAATAAGTATTGCTTACCGTCTATTCCAGCTTCATCGTAGCCACCGCCGCCACCACCATCAGCGCTAACGCCCCCACTGCTGGAAGAGGAGACACACACATTTAAAAAAGTCTGCAAATTTGTCAATGTAAGCAAAATTCTAATAAATTGATAACTGTAATAATCAATTCTTAACCTATCTCTAGTCAACGGAGCTTTAAGTAACTGTACAGAGAGAGAGAGAGAGAGATGGGGAGTATGCCTCTCCCAGTCCCCTCCCCACTCCCTCGAGTCTGTTATGGCCCGACCTTCCTTCCTTTTAAGTGAACTTTAACTGAAACAATAATCATAAATAAGCAAATTGGTGTGTGTGTGTGAGTGTAGACATTTTATTTTCCCTCTTGTCCTGCCTCTTCTTCCTCTTATTCCTCTCCCCCTCCTCACTACCGTTTCTTCCTCTCCCTTCTCTCCTTCCCTACTACCTCCGCTCCCTCTTATTCCTCCTCTTTCTTTTATTTCCTATACTGCTAAGTGTGGGTGACAAACAGGGATGGTTACAGCACGGAGAGAGGGACTGGTGAGCACGTGTCACTACATTATATGGGTTTAGTAACGTAATGGAAAAAAAATTACGTTAGGTAATAGACTTAAACTAACAGCTACTTATATAAGACTAACGTACACATCACGGTTGTTTAATTGTTTGTGAAGTGCATTGGAACTAGCATAATCCGAATGCTTGTATAGGCAGCGAGAAATTCAGATTTAGTACTTTTATTCACAATCCATATACGTATGCAAGACTGAAAAAGACATAAACCAGTACCCAGTCTCATCACGTAAAGGAATACGGCAGTCATAAGGAAAGGAGAACAAAGTATGGAAACGTTAGGTACTTACGAATGAACGTCACGGAAGCCTGAGTAAGCATGTAGTGTTTCTGGGAAAGTGTAAATGAAGTGCATGGCAAGGTCTGCGAGTTATGTGTGGCGGCGAGTAAAGTCTGCCACACTTACGAGCAGTAAGTATATGGTTTTTACTAACTGTCTTATCCTGTAGTTATCATATGGTCATTTGTACATTATGGCATTGTTTGTTATGACGTCTTATATTACCAATGCTCGATAAGTTATGGGTTCATTCATCGTCATGGTTAATACCGAACTGTTGACCCTAGGCACGTGAGTCGTGGGTACTGAACCTAGTTAATTGAGGATGCTGAGAGTGTTAAGGACGAGAATATAATTATCTAAGCCATGACAAGAACTTAGAATTAGTGTGTTCCGTGAGTTAGGGTACGTACATATTTACATATTTCAGAATGTGATCGTTAAAGTAATTCATATTCGAAAATACTCTATAGGTATAATAGGTACTTGTTATGCTTCAGTTTGCCAGAAATCAACTTGCAAATTGAGTATAGCCGTAGCGCGATGTGCTTCCCTGGACGGGCTTCCAATGATCCTCCACCTTGCCCCGTCCCACCGCCCGCTGCCATGGCCTGCGCTACGTACTGTACTCACTAATGCCACGCATTACTGAGTGTAATGTAAGTAGTTAAGCCAATACAGGGGCAGTCAGCAAATATCAAATTATTATTATTACTGTTATTTCATTTACTTATTTATTTATTTTATCTTATTTTTCTCTAATTCTTTATTATTTATTTATTTGTGTGGTCTGTGACAAAATTTAACAACTAACACAGCAATACAGTGGTTAATTGGCAGCTCACCGCTTCATGGCCTGGTGGTTGTGTTCACTATTATCATACTGTGCCACCGCACATCAGTCGCTGCATGGAATCGTGGACGCCTCACAGCAGCAGCCCAGGGCACTGGCGGCGTGCTGCTGCAGCGTGTGACGCTGGTTTGTTGCACAATGGTTCAGATCAGCGAGGCCACCACCTGCTCAGCCTGAAATCCGCGGCCTCTTCACCAGCCGCTAGGCCAGGACTGCCCTCCTCCTCCACCACACGTCCATAGACTTTATGCAGCGGGTGCTAAGGGAGGCACTTCCACGTTGCTACGTCACAACTGCTCGCCCGGCCACAGATGCTGCCTAGTGCCTACAGCTCTGACGACGGCGAACAGCACACCTCGCTACTCCACCGGCTGACTGGTGCCTGCTTTGTGTATTTGTAAATATGTATGTAGGCTATGTATTTATGAATATATTTATGTATGTATGCAGTGTACTTATACACAATAAACCTCTGATAATTCTAATAAGTTATGACAAATTGTGCATTGTTTCTTGAATTATTGTACCCTCATGTTTGTGTGTTTATTAATTGCACTGATGCCACGTGGGGCTTGGCATTGTATTGTCTTCTGCACCATACTGTCTTGAGCTGCGTAACAATCTTATCACGGAACGAATGATATCATGCCATTGATGTCATCACGTGAATGTCATGACCAAATAGTACTCAATGTTACTGACTGTCACAAACATCTTCACCGTACCAAAAAGATACACACTGTTTCTCTTCGGCGGGTAGGCGACAATCACTGACATTTTCTTTACTGACAATAACAAAAATTGATTGATCATTTGCTAATTGTTTCCGGTAAGTCTTTGACTGCGTGCATTACACACACACACAAAAAAAAAATCATTAAATGTCGCCCGGCACGACCTGAATACTTTTAACGAGGCGTGAAGGAAGGAGATGGGTGAGGGAGGCCCATCCAGGTCCTCCGTCAATTTCTCGCAAATTAAGCAAAACGCAGCATATGTGTATAGAATATTTTCGACTTTGGAATTAATTGAATTATCAAATCCCGAAGTGTGTACATCTTAATTCAAGGGACACCCTGTGTCTGTTTGAGTACGGCTCGCCACAATTAGTATGTGAATAGATTTATTAAGTTGACGATGTCGAGATAATTGCATGAAACATATGTTTCATGCAATTATCTACGATTAGATATAAACGGCACGATCTTTAAAATATACGTGCTATTATACAAGAGAGAGAGATCAGCAGCCCCGTATTCTCTTACTTGTCACCACCGCAGCACCAATGAAATAATGCATGCCTGTGGGACACGTAATGCACTGATACCTTGCAACCACTAAAATTAAACTATAACTTACTCACTTCGCCATATTAACTGCTTTAAAATCACTTTCATTCACATTTCATGGTGTCGGTTTTTTACATTCAGCAACGCAACAAAAACCATGTGCATTATAGATCACAGGTGTATGGCGTGATTAGGCGTCGTGGTGAAGGTCTCTCTCTCTCTCTCCAATAGTACATGCAGTTAACTTAAAATCTAAAAGTGGATAAGAAACTACTACTTCTAGAAAATGTAAATATATTTCATTTAAATAATCTTTATGTACATATGAGATTAACAACAATACTGGAAAAGAATAAACCTCCCTGGGCTTGAAGCTTCTCCAAGGGTATTGAAGAATCCTGTCTGTATACTGCCCAACAGTCCACCATTTTCATATTACATTCAATTGCCAATTGTTTCTACAACACATGCAATTCAACTGAACTGTACAAGTCGTTAAATATGAGAATGTAGCAACTAAATTAAACTGCATGTTTTTTTTTTTTTTTTTCTCTCTCTCTCTAATTACTGAAGCACCATTCTATTTTCAATGCATTCCAAAGTTTTGATTTGCAGCTTAATAATGATTCTGTACATAAATGGCACTGTGTTACATAATATTTCTAATGGTTTGAAGTGTGCTGAGGTGAAGACTGTGGACAGTATACACACACTATGTTTCCACTGGCCTGCATAGTGGTGGTAGTAGTAGTAGTGGTGGTGGTGGTGGATGCTGTTGTTGGTGGTGGTGGTGGTAGTGTTCAGGCTGCTCACAGGTGATACAGAGCTGCTGGCAGGCCAGTCTTCACAGAGCAGTTTTTTATAACCCAAGTGTTCCCAATTAGAGATACTATTGCATTGGAATACATGTGATATGTCTTCTTCTATGACTATACATAAGATAACAAGAAAAAAACATATCACAAAGAAAAATTGGATGCATTAGTTACAATGTCACTAATATTACCTATTGATTTTTTTTTTTTTTTTTCATCAGTTGATATCAGACAGTAGTGCATACTATTACTTTCTCTTGATTTCTATGTCTGGCTCTTTGATGTTACAGCCATTATTGTCTACACCTGTAGTGACAGTGCACTAGGACAAACACTTTACAGAGGTTCAAATGGTTAACTACCACTTGTCTAGACTGCTAGGGAAGGAGGGAGAACTCAAAAGAAACATCACACCTCCAAGGCTAGAGGAATGACTAAAGATTACAATAACCCTTCAGAAACTTTTCTTCTTACAAACAATTAATATAATTTCTTTCTAAATGAGAAACTTTCACTTATCTGAAGTTCAATGACATATAATGGTGTTTTCATGTGGCATGAGCTGTTGAGAAGTACCAATTGAACTGCAGCAGTTATAACTCACGACAAAATCAATGAACTTACACTACATTTAGAAGACGACTCATACTATTGTCATACATCAATACAGGTGCTTCTGACAAGGTAAATTGGGAAGCATTCCACTATATAAAGATATCAGTTACTTAACATACTGTATATCATATCCTTGCATTATATCCAAGACAGAGTTGAAACTCTCAACCCAAAAATAAGAGTGCAAATTGGCCAAGTATACTGGACTCACTGGTTGACAAGACCATCAAGCATAATGCAGAAAAGCATACCAGTTCTTGCAATAAAGGTAAATTAAGACATGACAATAATTCCCTTTGACCTGAATACTTCAATTCATAGTACCATCAAACTAAATGCAAAAGCGAAATATTTCATAACACTATAATGCTGTGCTAAACCCAACACCAGCAACCATGAGTGCAACATAAATACAGCTAGAATTGTTCAACATGAGCCTTGGATCAGTGTACCATAAGAGGTTTAACCATTTCTTAGTATTACTTGACATAAACATCTAAAAACAAGTGTTGACATGTTAATTATGACATCAAGCAAGTCAACGTATCACAACTGGTGAGGCAACAAGTTCTCCAGCATACTACAAGTGGGTGAAAATGCTGGAGACCACAGAAAATTTTGCAAAAACAGCAGGTCTCGCTTGCAATTATCACAATTTCAGCACCTCCTGGAAACATTCTAAGGCTGTTGCCCCTGCAACCAGCTCTATAAAAATATGTACATTAAAATATGTACATTATGGAAACTATGAATCTGTGGTTTTCATTAGGTAGACAGGATCACAAACTGTTAAAACTTGTTACCTGTTTCTGTTCTCTCTCTCTCTCTCTCTCTCTCTCTCTCTCTCTCTCTCTCTCTCTCTCACACACACACACACACACACACACACACACACACACACACACACACACTCTCTCTCTCTCTCTCTCTTAGTTTTCATATTGTTCCAGGATCTATATATTTTCAATCATGATGACTTGAATCCTACACATCTGACAGGGAAGGAACACATTCACTGTTACATTATTGAATCAGCTTCTTGAACCATAGCCTAGTCAATCCTTTCATTAAGCAGTGCATTCCTAATTCATTTTGCTTCAGTTTCCACTATTGAGAAATTGACTAGAATGCATTCAAGAGAATAATATCTTCTTCACTCCTTCCTTCAGTGATTACATTCTACATCAATACAGTCAGAATCTTCACATCTACACAACAATCAGCTGCAGATTGAGTACTTAACTTTGGTATTACTTTTCATTTCACAAAATCTTTGGCTGATGCAAGTTTTACACAAAGTGTGGTTTCAAAGGCTTGGTATCTTCATGCACATAATAAAGTTTGTGTAAATGAGTTAAATTGAAAGTGAAATTATAATCTAGGGAAGATCAGGCTCAGAGTTGTTAATGCCTCAGCTCAAGACAATCACACGTCTAGTCTCACAATGAGCAGCCCATCAATGATCATACCAAAGGTGTCATCACTGACAAAGGACGCAATGATACCATGAGCACTATTCAAATAGGGAGGCAGACACTTCTCACAAAATGCAATATCAAGATCGCTTTGAGGAAATACAGTGATACAGCCAGTCAAATCACTCATTCAAAAGATTTCCTAAGCCATTCTATATTGCTGCCTCAATCACAAGCAAAAACTATTACAAGGATCAGAGGTGAATCAGATGGTACGAATCCTCACTGATAAAATGAACGTGTGTTGGAGGGTTTAGAGTACTGATGATGATATGACAGTAATGATGATGATGATGATAAAAAAAATATCATTATAGAAACAATAATGATATATCTATATATATCAAGCTAACTTCCCCTTAAAAGGAAGGTAGCTGAAGCAAAACATTTATGTACATACATTCACATGTAGTAGTAGTAGTAGTAGTAATAATAATAATAATAATAATAATAATAATAATAATAATAATAATAATAATAATAATAATAATAATAATGATAATAATAATAATAATAATAATAATAATAATAATAATAATAATAAATGGTAATAATGACAGTCCTAGCTTTTTCATCAAATCAACTGGGGTACCGCAGAACTATTACTCTGCACCTCATGCCTGTCCAGAAATAAGCTGACAAGACAAGCACACGTGGCTCCTACAACTTTTTAACTTAAAGTGTTGGGATGTAAAAGTATCTTATAGGGTGTGACCAAGATACTTGAGAAGAATTCTAAACATTTAAGTGTTGCTGGAAGACTGTTGGATGGAGTCTACTCATTTCACCAAAGCAGCAAGTGTGTATGGCAACTTAAAAGTGTGCCTGTGGAGGTGTGAGAAACAATGTATATTAGTACTGTGTAAGCATGGCCACAACCTCTGTAGGAAGATAACCTTGTGGAAGAGACAAATAGATAACAATGTGATAGCTGAGCATGTTAAGTGTGTGTGTGTGTGTGTGTGTGTGTGTGTGTGTGTGTGTGTGTGTGTGTGTGTGTGTGTGTGTGTGTGTGTGTGTGTGTGTGTGTGTGTGTGTAATTCACCACAGTTGCCTGCTGATCACCCAGCCAGTCTTCCCTATTACGGAGTGACCTCAGAGCTCATAGACCGATCTTCGGGTAGGCCTGAGACCACAACACACTCCACACACTGGGAAAGCGAGGCCACAACCCCTCGAGTTACATCCCACAAATATTAACTGCTAGGTGAACAGGGTCTACACATTAAGAGGCTTGCCCATTTGCCTTGCCGCTTTCCGGGACTCGAACCTGGACCCTCTGGATTGTGAGTCGAGCATGCTAACCATTACACTACGCGGTGTGTGTGTGTGTGTGTGTGTGTGTGTGTGTGTGTGTGTGTGTGTGTGTGTGTGTGTGTGTGTGTGTGAGAGAGAGAGAGAGAGAGAGAGAGAGAGAGAGAGAGAGAGAGAGAGAGAGAGAGAGAGAGAGAGAGAGAGAGAGAGAGAGAGAGAGAGAGAGAGAGAGGAATGTCTATTAGAACACCGAGATGTTTGAGAGGCAGCAGTTACATGTTGTCATACTTTACATGTCCAGAAAACTTTTCCTTCTCTCCATGACATAACAGTTGGGTTTTATACAGGTATCTACTTGTAGGTATGACAATGACACAGAAGATTACAAGAAAACAGCTATGATCAAGCTTCAGTTTCCTCACATGCAAAGTAAAGAGTGCAGTGAAGAAAATCCTACAAAAGATGAGCACTGGGTATTGTGTACACAACACAATATACATGTGACTTGTTTCTATGGGACACATATTTGCCTTACAATATATGCCTCAATCTACCCCTTCCATCCTATATATAAAGAAAAGTAAAGACAGATGACTGACTTGCATGTACTCTTATGCATAGGTACTGTTATGATGATTAATACTGAAGATGAAGTGAGAGATGAGAATGGTTATGTTTCTAATAGTGTTTTCAGAACCATTTGCACAATTGTACTCATCACACTTGTTTCTAAAGGAAAATTGTGTAGATAAAGCTTCTGACTGCAATGAGAAGAGCATCATCAACAAAGTAGTCAAGAAGTTGTACAACTCTCTCCTCAAATGATATTAAACTGAAGGCACGATCTGGACATTTAACAAAAGATTAAAACAAATGTCTTTTAGTTGTTACACTCTATCTATTGCTATTTGCCAAGAAAGTTGTCATCTGCAGCTGCACAGCTCGCTGTCAGGGCTGGCATATGAAGACTCCGAAACCTTTCAACAGTTTTATTTGTGGTGTGGCCAAGAGTGATGCGCTTTTCCCTTCCATCAGTCATGTTTGTACTGGATGACTCAAGTTCACTTCGGCTTTCTCTAACAACACTGTCTTTCCTCAGTTCACTGTCCCAGTGTGGAGGCCCACTCTCATTTCTACTAATTTTTGACAACTGGTGTTTGAACAACTCATAAATGCTCCAGGAGATGGCCGTTCCTGGCATTTGGTACAGAATGCGAGCTCGTATACCTTTGAAAAACCCAGGGATACCATTCATTAAATATATGGTCCTAAGAGCACCAGTTATGCCCACCACTCTAGACTGTTGTAACTGGATGAGCGCAGATGTTTCCTGAGTGTTGAGAACAGTCTTGCACATATCCAGGGGCGTGGTGCAGGCGGCAGCCACTGCTCCTGCTGCGGCGCCTGCTATTATGTGTGCTTTGGGGTTGTATTCTCTCTTCTTATTGAGGATACTCTGGAACTTTTCATAAGTGACAATGTGGATGGCATGGAAGGGAACATTCATGGCCATCTGTGTTGTGAAGGAACGGTAGAATGCCTTTATGCCTTCTCTTTGGTACATCTTACTTATACAGTCAAAACAGGATGAGTATGGACTGTTGTACATCTGCATACGTTGTTTGATGACTGAAAAAAAAAAGGCCACATAATTCAGTCACACATTTTGCCACTTTCTTCAAAACAAATCTAATATGGCAAAAGTGATACTGAAATATAAACATCACCTAAAACTAATATACAAAGAATGAAACAGCAAGAGTACATACCATCAGCAGGAACCATGACAGCATCATGAAGGATCGTTGCTCCACAGCCAGCACCAGCTGTTGTAAGCATAAAGCATTATAATTTTGACTCAATAAAACAATTCTTACTAAAATACAAGATCTATTTTTTCAACAACTGGAAAATGTGAAAAAGGTAATGATGTCTACAAAGAGTAATACCATATAATAACATGAAAACAGTGAAGTGTATGAAGCAACAATTACATACCATTTACTAAATGGTTCTGAAGTTCATTATTTGAGCTAAATCTTGATTTGATCCCTTCATATGCTGAGAAGTAAAATGCATGTGCTGGTCCTGCTCCAATGATAACAGCACTAACTCCACCCAGTGGCCGCATGACACCCTCGGAGCTCACCATCTTGGTCAGACCTTCCCGGATGGTGCGGTACGATGCCTCGGGGGAAGGGGCCAGGCTCTGCATCCGTGTCTGTGTGTAACGAAAAGGAAAAACAAAACATTACTACTTCTTTGTGGCAAGTCAAAATCAAGAGCTTTCATAACCTACCGCCACATCAAAATGACTGGTACCCAACAGCACATCACCCATCTGTACAGCTGCAGACCATGTAGCACTGTATGCACAAAAAATACAACGTACAAGGAAACACAGCAACATGGTTGCCTGCCAAGTGGCACTCTGCCATGATGCTCATCCTCACTTTCTTGACCTTTTAGTCTATGGTATACACCTCTTACTCTAGTAACCTGCCAGCACTGCACACCCAGCCCACCCACACACACGTCCTTGACCCATATCCTTGCATCCCCCCATTTTATCCACATCATTGAGTAGGATGTAAATGTTTTCTCCTACCTACTTACTAAGCTTTGTCAAAACTGAAAATTTCTCACAATAATGTTCAATACACCTGGTAAATCAAGTGAAAGTTAAGTGATTGCAGAGCTCAGTAAATATTCTGCAGCTTGTAAATCACACAACTGGATATACTGGTACTATTTTTCCAAGCTATAAAAAAACACTTTGCCTTAGAACACAAACCAGATTCAGTGTGTTGTGCCCACACACTATGTTCAACCAGTGTGTAATCCACCACACTACTCCCTCTCATCCTCACGGCTCCGCTGCAAAGAGGCCACTCAGGACCACACTGTCAATAGGATTAGTCACAACAATGGGAAGCTAACACAATTACTGGCAGGGTCATCTTTGCCAGCCCTTGCAGTCAAGTGTGTCTAGGGGTAATCCTAAACCTTCCAGTCTGTTCATATTTCACCATCAAATTATTGACTACTTCAAATATCAAACTACATCTGAAGTGGTTTGTCTGCTTGGACCGAGACAGATCTGCTCTCCCGGCTTAAAATCCTCAATTTCCGGACGTGCCCCGTGAATCTGTCACGGTGAGGAGCTTGGGAGAGCAGTGCTTGGTTACTGTTCACCTGGCCAACCCTGCAGAGGAAACGGTCTGTGAAATACAAGGGTAGCTCCAGGGTAGTCTACAGGTGTGGTAGTCAGTTAATGGTAATGTTAGCTGAGGGCTTGTCAGGACGAAGGGCTGACTGGCTTCTGTACTGTTAAGAGCTTCTATCATCCAAAATGACATACACGTCTTATGGTCCAAGCTAATCACGACCAAACCTGCTCCCGGCTGAACAGCACCACGGCACGGCGGCGACCCCGAGGTGCCTCACTCCTGGCGGCGGTGGTGCCCCGGCGGTGAGCTGATGCCACACTGCACCCTTACCATGGTCTGTTCACACCACCCTGTCCACCCACCACCTCACGCCCTCACCTGCCCCTGCGCCTTGCCCTCTTCTCTCCCCACACACCCCATCGTTCCCCAGCAGCACGCCGTGGACCTCACCTTCACGGAATCAATTGGGAACATTACGCAATGTTCCATTATTCCTGCCACTGCTCCCGCCGTCATGTGCACCCCCACGTCACTCGTAGGCAAGGACTCGTACTCGTCAAACTCCATATTGTGTTGTTTTCTACACTATTTGTCGTATATATCACTTATTCTCAAGGATTCGTTTCGCTTTATGCAAAGTGAAAGTAC
>NC_059290.1:7379093-7494093 GCF_017591435.1 Portunus trituberculatus
TCTCTCGGCGTCCAATCAAACTTGGTGGAGAACCAGCCATGGTGTGGACTAATGATCAAGTATACTGTACGGGTCACACTAGAGATGATATACAGAATACCACAAGAGATAATAGAAAGTCACGACGAGAGGCAGATCATCATGGGAAGCGTTGAGGCGTCACGGACATACCGAGACACAGCTCAAGGTCACGAGATGAGTGCCCAGCAGAACTCCTCAAACGTTTCAGTAATACATGAATATTCACGCACCAGCATTATATACAAGCTGCTGCAAGACTTAAAGGAATTATGGTCGGCATGATATAGCAGAGATATCTTGCAACTGTTGCATTCAAAACCAAGTACACTTTTCGGAAGCTGCATGTGTAGTGAGAACGTTCGCTGCATGTCAAGCAGGGGAATGGTTTGAAGCAGTGCGTGTGCGCGTGCGTGCATTGATCTGCAGATTTTGAGATGTTATGTCATCAGTTGTTTTCGTGTGTGTGTGTGTGTGTGTGTGTGTGTGTGTGTGTGTCATAACATTCTAGGTTTGCACAATCTGTACATGTATGATACGTGGTAAATATTTTAAAATCTTTATTCTATATATTTTTTTTTCCGAGTAATGTGCAAAAGTTTTCCCTAAGTTGCTGGTACTTCCACTTCCTTGACCAAACGTTCTCACAGATACGAAGTAATGCCTGCTTATCTATTTCTGAGAGAAAGGGAAAGCGTACGTCTGCCGACATGTACGTAAACCTATAGGTATATACATAAATAATTTGGATGGAAGATATCATTAGTAATAGAACTGTTGCTGTTTAAAGGTTCGCACTTTACTATTAGAGTTTATTAGAATGACATTTAAAAAATAATATGAAATTTTCATGGCTACAGTTATAACCATACAGTCTACATGAGCGAGCGTTTATAAATTTCTCGCTGTGTTATGTCAGCTAAACTTCCAGACTGGCGATACTGTTATGATACCGAAGCATTGTGAAAGTAACGCCGCGAGAATGCAAAGACCTTCAAGCAGACTAGAGAGGCCCTGCAGAAATACGGTGTCATGGTAGCGGACTAGCATGGAGCGTTCACTTTCTTTACCGGGGGACGGGGGGAGGGGGTATTAGGCCTTTGGTTATCACGTTTCATGGCTGGTAGTACATGTACACAATGAACTGTCACGATTTTGAAGTTGAGGTCTGGTTAGATACAACTGTAACACATGCTATGATATGATTATGATATTGACACACACACACACACACACACACATTTGTAAGCATGAACTGGCATAAAAATATCTAAATCGATGCTATCCTTGTTTACATGTTTTGAAATTCGTTTGGGTATTTCAGTAGACACAATAGAAGTACACCGTACACACACACACACACACACACACACACACACACACACACACACACACACACACACACACACACACATACGAGGAAGTAAAATGGAAAAATATAATGATCTGGGTGATGATGTGGATATTCCTGTTGCTATGTCCTGCGTTAGTGGCACTGGCATACAAGATATCTAGCTGATAGTGTTGCCGCCGCGTGTTGGTATTCGGCGTCCCTACCATGGGCGGGGAGGGGCGTGCAATTACCGTGTCGCGATCCAAATGCAATATACATAGATTTGTACACGTGCGAGTACGTTCACTACAGGGAAATGTGCTGCATCATAACGACGAGTTTATAAAATGCTGAAACTGGATCATCCCCCTTTACAAACATAGCTGTGGCTTTGGTGATTACTGATGATACGACGTACGGTATTTTAGAACTTCTAAACATTTCCATTCTAAAATAATTATTCTAGATATTTAACAAAGAATACACGACGGAATTAAACTTTTTTTTCTTTCTTCTTATTATTACTATTATTATTATCATTATCATTATTCTATATTTTTTAGTTGTGATAAGATTGGTTTTTATAGAGTATGTATCAGGTGTGAGGTCAAACCAGATACTATTTGATATCAAGATAATACCTAAACTAACACTAACCACACTATCTCACGGCAGGATGTTTACATCAAGGGTGAAACAACGCAGTACTGTACTCACCAAATGCATCTAAACATACGAAGAATAAATCGAACTTATGGAATAATAGGTTACTGGTATATTCTTGATCATAAATTTTTGCCACACATATGCACTCTAGTAGTAGTAGTAGTAGTAGTCGTAGTAATAGAAGTAGTAGTAGTAGTAGTAGTAGTAGTAGTAGTAGTAGTAGTAGTAGTAGTAGTAGTAGTAGTAGTAATAATAGTAATAATAGTAATAGTAGTAGTAGAGAGAGAGAGAGAGAGAGAGAGAGAGAGAGAGAGAGAGAGAGAGAGAGAGAGAGAGAGAGAGAGAGAGAACTATGAGGAAAATGAGGAACAAGTAATAGAACGGAGAATCAATTCTAGGCATTTATATTACTATTCAGGTTGTGTAAGGAGATATCTTGCTATCAGAGGACTAAAAAAAATATAAAGATGAGTCCGTGATTATTACAATATAATGGCTGCACGCAACTTACAACTGCATTACAAATTGTCGTTCTAGGAAAGCGGAAATGGCGCAGCTGAGCAAGAACGTGATTCGGAGAGCATTTCACAACCTTCACCTCTTACAATCCACCTCCACCCGTCATCCATTACATCCTGAAGCAGTAGTTGCCAAAGTTAGGTTTATCTCCATTTTTCGCACCAGGTCATCTAGATTGCAGCGTACCCATACATTTACCCATCCTGTCTATTGTTACAACGCCACCCGCAGGAGTTTCAACTACTGACCCATTGATGTGCTAAATTGCTGTGACTATATAGAAATGTACTCTCACCAATCTAATTATTCTTAAGTTGACTCCCTTTTCTACGCATCTCAACAAGATAACCCCGATCAAGTTGACAAAGCGCATACATTTACTTAAGTACTTAGGATCTATACATGGTACCGCACTGAATTACGTCACATGAAGTGGGCCTACTGACCCTCCTCGTTCAACCCTGCAAGTTCAGGTGGTTCATTATGACATTGTTGAGTCACGATGCCACATGACAATTGTATATATGTATATATATATATATATATATATATATATATATATATATATATATATATATATATATATATATATATATATATTAAACTTAGCTAACTAATCTATGATACATCAACATAGCATAACTTTTTAATATCAATATCTTATTTGCAAATAGGCTATAAAAGGTAGATTACGTTGGTATGCTGCCTGAAATCCGCTTATACATCTTTGAATAAAACTTATAGGTCAGGGAACAGAACTGGCTCACTCTCTCATTAACCCACTCTAGAAATGGTTTAGATAGTTATGTTCATGCAATCTGTCTTTCCTTGCTTTTACTCCTACTCCTTGGCTGCGTGAGTGGCTAGTTCCTGGAGGATCGATTGTCTTACATGCGAGTCACAGGACGTGGGGTAACATCTCATCTTTGTGACTCCTGCAGAATGTGGCCGCTGTGGCTTGCTGCGGGTACCCCTGATGAATGCTTCCTGTTACCCACAGTACTATGCTCCGTTGCCTTTTTTGTGGCTCTCTCTGACTGTAGTGCCCGATCAGTTTGTACATGTATATTTGTTAAGGAAACCACACATCTCATACACATACTGGTTACCCACCCGGGCACGCACACGCTAGAATGCATTCCTCGAGGTTCACGTTTGACAAACAATTATGTTTTATTATTCTACTGTTCTCTTTTCGTTATGTCAACAACTGTTCTGTTGCCGAGTTGTGCAAGATGGGTGCTGTAATACCAAAGCACTCATGTGGTGGTCGCTACCGTCGTGCAGCAGGGGGTGTTTACTATATTACATTTAATATTGATTAGATAATACAACCGTTCAAGAAACCAATGATAGGATATTCTTTGTCAGGGCTTCTCAACTTTTTTTTTTTTTTTTTCGGTTAAGAACCTCCTGAGACAATTTACCCGAACCCCCAGTAATCAATCTGACACCGAACATAATGTTAATGTAGTGACTGACACTAACTGGATATACAGTGGTATACTGCAAAGGATGTTATTATATCAGTCATCTAAGTACCCCTAGAAATCTTGTGAATCCCTGGGGTTTCGCGAATTCCGGCTTTAAAGTTCTCTCTCACGTAGGTTACTGTATAGTACGAGTATATCGAATCCTTGACATTAGGTACCCGTCATTGTCATATCTTCCTCTGCTACTAGAAGTCATGCACATCACCTGATGGTCATTCAATTCAGGTTCAAGTAGATATATGTTTGCTACTGTTATCGACACGTCACTTGACAGTCGGTGGCCTCTTAATTCCTGCTGGACACTACACTATCACATTCTTACACCACCACGCTTGATTATCTGTCTATGTAGACTAAATAAAGTATAAATGTTCTCGGTTAAAAAATTATATATATATATATATATATATATATATATATATATATATATATATATATATATATATATATATATATATATATATATATATATATGCGCAGTGAAGGACGCGTATCCCAATATATATTCTTGTTCATACTACTCGCCGTGACACTGTTAGTTGATAAGATATCATTATTGAAGTCATTCAAATCGATTGTTTTTTATGTAGATATAGCTACTTGTATAATCTTTCGAAATTGATTCAACAATATTAGCCTACATAAAAATGTTTAATTGATGTATTTCCCTTGGGGAAAAAAAAAAAAAATAAATAAGTAAAAATTAAATAAATAAATAAATAAATAAATAAATATAAATATATATATATATATATATATATATATATATATATATATATATATATATATATATATATATATATATATAATAATAAATAAAAATAATAAGCTAGTCACGTTACCAATGATTTTTTTTTTTTCAAAATTTATTCAAAATTCTGTTCTACTATTACAGCTTCCCATTATCAAAGTTACAATTTCTTTTGGAACACTACACGCTGAATTAAAAAAAAAATGGAAACTTCATACACTTTAGGGACAGTGGTCATCTATAACCTGTATCTTGCAACATCTAACTTTCTTGCTTTTTAAGAAACAGACACTCATTAAGAAAATATTCAAGTACATTCTTGGTAGATCATGTTTCTTTACAATGTTCCTTTGAAAGGCAACATCATGTGTAGGAAACATGACCAATGATGCAAAAACACACACACACACACACACACACACACACACACACACACACACACACACACACACACACACGGTAGCTCAGTGGTTAGAGTGCTGGCTTCACAAGCCAGAGAACCGGAGTTCGATTCCCCGGCCGGGTGGAGATATTTGGGTGTGTCTCCTTTCACGTGTAGCCCCTGTTCACCTAGCAGTGAGTAGGTATGGGATGTAAATCGAAGAGTTGTGACCTTGTTGTCCCGGTGTGTGGTGTGTGCCTGGTCTCAGGCCTATCCGAAGATCGGAAATAATGAGCTCTGAGCTCGCTCCGTAGGGTAACGTCTGGCTGTCTCGTCAGAGGCTGCAGCAGATCAAACAGTGAAACACACGAATAAGGCAACACCACGTCAATCACACACACCATTCGGAAACAAGAACACCAATGTCATCTTGCAACTTGTGAGAAGGTGCCAGCCACACTTCCAAAATAACAGACTAGTAACAAAAGTTTGTGCAACAAGTTCATATTTTTGTATGATTTTCTAATGAAAATTCACAGGATGTTAAATTTCCTGTAATGTAGGAACATGCATCTTATATATCATACAATGATAAAAATCAAATATTTCCTAATAAATATTTCTAATTTACACAAATTAACACACACAAACACAAACACACACACACACACAATTTGCTCCATAGATACAACTATAACACATTCTGCAACCATTTTTGTAATACATTTGAGAATCAGCATATATACACTATATACATTAAATGTCAGACACAACTCAGCATCCACTTCAGCTCCTCTCCTATGCCAGAAGACTGACAGTTCTAGTGTTCTGGTTCTTGTCATGTTTAATAACAAATGTTGTACACTATGTGCTTCAAACAGTGTGTTTGACAGTTTTCCATGTCTAACCATTAAAACATCTTTATACTCTTAAAGCAAATGAAAATAAGTAGGGAAATTCTGGCAGAGAGAAATTAAACTATATCTGATGGTAGAATACCACTACTTTGAGAAATTTTCCAATAAAATTTTATTTTATAATAATCTTATTTAAAAAGTCAGATCAACACTAGTGAACAATTTGTATCAATGAGAACCTCTTCACTGTTCTTACCATAATGTAGCTGTAGTGGCACTCCAAGAATGTCATATACTACATCTCATTATGGAAGTTAAACTGCACCCTCACATGAGTCACCAGTTTCATATACACTTTAAATAAGACACAAGTGAGGTGCTCTACATACATTAGAAGAAGTTGGGTGGTAAGTCCCAGTAATGCAAAACTAATAGCATAGTTTTACAACACCAGCTTGCTATAATAAGACACCAACAGAAAATAAATTAATAAATTTCAAAGCCATTTTCTTTACAGCATGAAGTCTTACAATACATGTCTTATATGTATTCCTGTATTTTAATTTGTGTTGAGAGAGAGAGAGAGAGAGAGAGAGAGAGAGAGAGAGAGAGAGAGAGAGAGAGAGAGAGAGAGAGAGAGAGAGAGAGAGAGAGAGAGAGAGAGAGAGAGAGAGAGAGAGAGAGAGAGAGAGAATTTTTTTATATACAGACTAAATAACACAAACTAGAAAACTTTTGTCCTCCACAGGAAATTAAGGCAAAGATCAGGAAACACTTGACTTTAAGCCCCATTTCCTGACAGGTTACTCAGCCACTACTCTGGTAGACACAGCCAATTCATTAACCACATATGAGTACAACTTGTCTGGAAACAGCAGTAAGTGCCAGCCAATTGCACAAGGGTGGATACCAGACAATTAATCCCGACCAAGATCTGAACTCATACTAAATCTGAAGGACACTTCAGGTGATGATGAAATGTTTGTAATAAAAGAGTATGTCATTGGATGGAGAAAACCACTACTAGAAAACAACCAATAGACTGAAATCAAAACTTGTACCCACTGTATATGAAAAATCTTCACTTTTCCAGGTCAAATTGCCTGTAACTCCTTCAATGCAGGTATTTCTCTCACACTAATGGCAAGTCATCAAAACAATCTCGACACTCATCCTTGTACAGGCACTACATCTATGGATCATATCTGGAAACACTTTGACTCATAACTAGTGAAATCCTGGTAAAAATTACAGCCACCATTTCCTTTGTTAACTTGAAAAAAGATAAGAATAAATTGGTAATACTGTGCCATGAAAGGAGGATAATATCATAACTATTTTTTTTTTTAGTTTCTTCAGAATAATGTAGACTAATACTGAGGATGCAGACTACAGAACCACCTAAACAGATCAGTTTACTGTACATCAGGCAGGGTACAGTGACAGACACAGCAGAAGAGTGAGTGCTGAAGTCAAGACTGGATAAAATTACTACAAGCAAGAATGAAAAGTCCATCACGAGTATATCATGTTTTAGATTCACTATTCTGTACTGACTATTTCTTAACATCCCTGGAAACTGAATCAGTAAGTGTACTTGTGTGCTTTAAATACAATGCTGTTTCATAGTATGTATGTATTACAGATTTGCATTAAACTTACTATTGCAAAAAAGAAAATAATATAAGATTGTCAAAGCATCAATAAACCATCAACCAGATCCCTGCAAAGATCAATACTGAGTGTGCACAAAACTTGCATACGTATTTGCATGAAAGGAAAATGAATAATGAAGTTAAATCACATTTCAAGGTAATGATTAAAACTTTTCATAATCAAAACAAAGAAAATTTCCCATAGGTAACAAGTTTCTGCATCTTCTCCAAGCTGTGAAAAAACAACACAAAGAGACAAAGACAGAGGGTTTAGATCAGTGGTTTCCAACCTGTGGTACACGTACCACCAGAGGTATGTGAAGGCCTTCTAGGTGGTACAAGAGCACTTTCAGGATCATACACAAGTTTCAGTTAAACTTAATTCATTTCTCATAAAAAAAAATATTGCCTTACACAAGATAATCTGGCATTGATCAGCTGGTGGAGAAGAAACAGATGCATCCCTTGCATTGAATTGAGGTGTGTTCCTTGCTGTTAGTTCATTTGTGCTCTATTTGCTAGAATTGAGTTTTTCTTGAACCAAGTGGTATGCAAGGAGTGTACCGGACCTCTAAAAGGTACTTACCCAAGAAAAGTCTGAGAACCACTGGTTTAGGGAAAAAAAATAAAAATAAATAAAAAATAAATACATAAAATAAATAATAAAATAATTTTTTCAAAAATCCATATGTTCAGGAATGTATGAATTGATCACAGCCTTAAAAAAAATAGATTAATTAATAAAAAAAAAAAAAAAAAAAAATAATAATAATAATAATAATAATGATGAAAATAAACATTTAAAAAATCAGTCTATGAAATATACAATGGAATGAAATGATGAGAGGAGCCCATATTTAAAAGATACAAAGTGCATAGTTTTCCCTCTACTTTCATGAAATTATACTTCTCAGTATATGAAACCTGAGGGTGGGTCAAAAAGTTTCACCATTTCAATGGAGAACACAAATATTAGGATTTGGAGACTGTCAAGATATACGTCTAGAATACTAGCTTCAGTATACATGGAATGCAAGAGACTTGAAAATTATAAGAGTAGAAAAAAGTAAGTACCACATACTGAAATTCTCCTTTTTGTACATACGTTTTCTTATGACTTGTTTGTGTTACTCAGATTTGACCAAATAACCACAGGACATCACACTTAACAAGGTTCAGTGCAATGTCCTTACCCAGTAATTGATATCACACACAATCTTTCTCCTTATCAATTACACTTGTAGGCAAGAATATTTTAGTGGATTGATTCTATCTATCTACTGAGCAATACATACCATATCAAAATAAAAAAACTAGATGACTTTTACCTTTTTCAGACTTATTCTTATGACTTTTCTTCTTTCAGGCTCACTCCCTTTATAACAATTAGTTTCCCTTTTTGTCCATTTAATTCAGGTTTCAAGGAAACAGTTTCTGATTCATCCTCAGTGATGGTAGATTCCGCAACACTGGCAAAATCATCTAGTCGAATAACCTCCACTGTGTCTCCCACACCTGCATCATTCTCTGTTGGTCCTGCCATTGCCAGCTGTCAAGAAGAAATTTCAACTTGTCACTGGAATCTCTTGAAGGAATTAAAATTGTTCCTTCCCTTACTGAAACAATTTCCCGCATATTCTAAGACAAATAATATCACACTATGACAAGAATAGTGGCATATTCCATCGTACAGTTTACAGCAAGGATTTCACCGAAGGACCATGATTTGACTTCAATATCTATTAATATCTATGATAAACAAAAACAAAATGATAATAATGATTATCATCAACAACATAAACAAGTCATTTTGAACTATATCCCAAAGCAGCGTTGTGGCTTTATTGGTTGTGCAAGACTTAACAGTATTTCATAAAACAAGCTCTTGCTGTCTCTAGCCTTCTTTTCCCTCAAGACTCAGCTCTAACAACAGCTACATCATTTTTCTGTAATTCTCTTTTTTAACTAGCTGTTACTGCCTCTGCATTCTTTTCTTTTTCCATGGTTTCAGTAAATTATGTGTCACAAAGGCCAAAGAAAATCCACTCTGAGTGAAAACTGCAGTGCAGAGAGACATCAGTCATATTTGTTGTGAAATGCATTAGTCAAGATTATAGCATGATGAGAGACCATAAGGCAAGTGTGATAGGAAAATTATGGTAGTATGTCCACATATGCTGAAACCCATGTTTAACTGACAGAGGAAGAATGATTGTGGCTAAGAGTGCCATTACATCGACACCTGTATTAATCCAATCTGCATTATAATGACTCAACAAACATAATGATGGATTCTAAATCTATATCTTTCTTACAGCATAATAGGTAAAACTAATAATGAAAATATGCACTACAGCAATCTTCACTACTTTGAGAGAGCATCAAAGATTTGGAAAAGGAATGCAAGAATAGAGCATACAGACAAGATTAAATACTCTTCCTTGTTGCTATCTCCTTCAAGAAGTAGATATGGGAAGAGGAGAAAATTTGCACATCACTAACATAAGAATTATAGTCTCACCTGTAGAGCTGCCAGGTTTGTAGGATCAGTAAACACAAAGATTGATCCATTTCCACTGCCATCCAGCTCCAGATTACCCAATGTGGCCTGGTCATCCTGCAGCACTCCATCAGGCTCAGCCTCACTCGCTATCACACCATTCAGCTCCACGGCTGGCATCCGAATACAGTCATCTTGTATGGTCAGCTGGGTGCTTAACATGGATGCAGGAATGATCTGTGACAACCGCAATGCATATAAATCACTAAGAGCCATAAAGAGCTGTCAACAATTCAGTGCCCTTCTTTGCATCAGTCATTCTATTATTATGAGTCACTTCCCATTCTTAGTCGTGATGCTTTTTAAAAATAAATGCTCCTGGGCAGCTCACCTGTTCTTCCTTCTTCACCACCATCCCTGCAGGGAGATGCACAGTCCTGGTACTGGTGGAGGTGCTTGCTGCAGGCACTATTGCAGACCCTTCCTGTATGGTCACCTCATTCCCATCCTGATCCTCAGTCAAGAGATCTAGTCCTGTCTGCATCCATAGCATCTGTCCCTCATCATTCTCTATTATATTGTGAACAGTTCGCTGGAAGGAGCAGAAAAATTGGGTGTTGCTACAAGGTAATTATTTACTATGTAAGATGCAAGTGCTATCAAAGAGTGCACAAGAAATTTCACTCTACATATCAACTTGACTTCAGCCTAAAAATAAATATGCATAAAAAAATACAGAAAATTTTCACCAGAAAATATCATTTGAGGATAAAATGCAAGCATGACAACAGACTTCATACAAAATATGCCCCAAACTTACTTTATGAACAGATAATGTTGACAATTGTCTATAAAATCTCCCACAATGACTGCAGTAAAATCTCTTCTGCTGATTGTGGACCATGTGATGTTTGTACAAAGATGAATATTCTGTAAATCTTTTGCCACAGTTCTGAAAATAAGTTAATAAGAATAAAATTATTCTAACTTCCTGCAGTGATCTGATTGTGCAAGCTAAGATAAAACTCTAAAACATCTTAGAGTACTGGCCATGATCTATACTGTACTTCATATCTGCAGCATACTTACCTGGACAGAGCAAACATAAGGCTTTTCCCCCGTGTGAATACGACAATGGTTCCTGTAGTTCGTAGCTGAAGCAAACTTTCTCCCACATCCCTCGTGTTGACACTCATATGGCTTCTCTCCTGCCAGGGTGTGGAATGCTATCATTAGTGATTTCCAACCTCAAACAGTAATGTTGCAGCTCAGACGTTTTTCACCCATTAAGGACAGCTGCCAGCTACACTGCACAACACATCAAAAATATAACCATACTCATTGCCTCACACCTATAACTAATTAATATACTAATAATTGACATATTAAAACCACTACACATTCATGTAATGATAAAGTGTTTAGCATCACAAAATTGGAATAAAATCTATAACAAATTGGAAAAGAATCATATATGAACCTCAAAACTGTCACAACAAAATGAGTAGACAGTTTGCCCTGCAACACCAACAACACACAATAACATACCAGTGTGGACCCTCATGTGCACTTTTCTTATGTTAGACGTTGTGAAAGATTTCTCACACATTTCACACTTGAAGGGTCGTTCACCTGTAAGATGAAGGTCAAAAATAGGTAAACATTTCCTACACATGATATGGGAAGATGAAAACGTTCTGTTTCTTTTCCCATTCATATCCTCTCCATGCTTAATGAATTAAGGATGATAAACATAAGACAAATCAACCCTCTTAAACATGCTAAATAGAGCAAAGATGGCAAGTAAAACTGAAGACAAGAAAGCTTTGCTCCATGAAGCAAAAGCCAAGCTGCATTCACCTGTGTGAGTGCGGACATGTTTTTGCAGATCTCCTGAGGTTTTGAAAGACTTGGCACACTGCTCTTCTGGACACTTATAAGGCTTCTCTCCAGTATGGGTGCGCAAGTGAGACTTCAAGGCATAGCCTGTGGTGAAGCGCTTCTTACACGTGTGACAGATGTGGGGGCGCTGTCCTGTGTGATTACGCTGGTGGGTCTGCAGGATGAGGAATATAATATGTAGCAAGTTTTAAAGGATGACATAAATAATGGTTTTAATTTCATTATCAATTTTGCATATAACATAATTCTTACTCTCAGGTGGTTTATAGAGGAGTAGGTCTTGTCACAGTTTGGAAAGGTACAGGGAAACTTAGAGTTAAGGCGCAGTGGGTCCTGTTCCTCTGATGTGGCCTGCAGAAGTGTTTCCCCACAGATATATCCTATCCTCCCATCATCCAGCTGGATAGCCACACCCTCCACATCATCTGCTAAGTAACATACGAGTAACAACAGGTCAGGGTAAAAGAAGCCAAAGGCAACCTATCATCAAATTACAAGTCAACAAGGTCAGGAAGCAGAGCAGAGCACTTATTGACAGCACCTTGAGGTTCCTCAGCGATGGTGTTGTGCACAATGGCCTGTGTGCCGTCGGGAAGAACCACCGTCAGTGCCCCCCTCCCCTCCTCTACCACCACAACACCTGCAATACAATAATGAGGCATTCTGTTGTATGTTAATATCTATAAAACAAGGAACAATCAAAGGACAAGCTACTATTTTCTCAGTTCCTTTAGTCAAGATATGATAACACTGTCAGTATACAATTTTTCTTACTTGTATGCTGTGAGGCATCTAGCAAATCCTCTGCCTCCCTTTTGATGGTTACTACTCCTTCATTCATTATTATTGATGGAGCTGTAAAAGAAAAATCAGATGTAAGTAGGTTGAAGGCGTACTCGCACTTGTGTTTCACAGTTCCTGTTCAGCTGCAAGACAGCAAGATGCTCCTTGTCACAAGACTTCATTCTCCCTACCAATATCATAATATCTGATTAAATGGAAGTGTAGTTGTGTAAAAGAGGAGAGACACTGAAACCCAACTGTTAACTACTCTGTCAATTTTGTGCATCAGAATAACAATTAAGCACACTAACAATGTTGAGCATTTTGATGAAACCTTTGCTGTTGCCTTAGACATATCAAAAGCTTTTGATGGAGTCTGGTACAAAGTTTTGATCTCCAAACTACCCTCTTATGACTTGTATCCTTCTCTGCAACATCATCTCTTTCTTCTCTGACCGTTCTATTGCTGCTGTGGTAGACAGCCACTGTTCTTTTACTAAATCTATTAATAGTGGTGTTCCTCAGGGTTTTACCCTTTCACCATCTCTCTTCCTAATATTCATCAATGCTCTAAACCAAACTTCTTGCCCTATCCACTCTTACGCTGATGATACCACCCAACACTTTTCCACGTCTTTTCAGATAACTAAACCTTCAGGAACTAAATAGATTACAAAGGGATGCCACAGAATGCCTGCAGAAAAAAAAACTTAGTAGTGTTCAATCTCTCAAAAACTCAATTCTCTCCATCTATCAACTCGACACAACCTTCCAGATAATTATCCCCTCTTCAATGATACTGAAATGTTCCTCTCTTCTACAGTGAATGTCCTGTCTGTCCTTTAGTTATAATCTAAACTGGAAATTTCACATCTCATTTCTTGCTAAAACGCCTTCTATAAAGTTAGGCGTTCTGAGGCATCTCTGCTAGTTTCCTCCCACCCTCCAACTGCTAACTCTAAACAAGGGCCTTATCTGCCCATGTATGGAGTACTCTTTGCATGTATGGAGGAGAGTTCCACTCATACACTTTTATTAGATAAGGTGGAATCAAAAGCTGCCTTGCTACCTTGCAAGGTCAATATTCATCATGGTTGTTGCTGACTCTAACATCCGTTTTTCACATTTTTCTTCAAAAGGCCAATTTCCTGTGACCCCTAAGGCTCAAACCACCCACAAGAGACACCTCAGTTCTTCATTATTCTGGAAGTATCACCTAACTGCAGATCACTATTTCCAGAATAATGAAGAACAGAGGTATTTCAGTTAAGGAGTTTGAGAGGGCACAACTTCCATTAAGTTAGGTGGATCAGTGGACTAACCTACCCTGTTAGGTTAGGATCCATATTTTAGCATTATTAACAATAACGTCTGGTGTATCCTACACTGGCACATCAGGGCTGCAGCACGATGCCCCTGCAGTGCTAACCAGCTGGGCTGAGATTCATATTTGAGCGCTGTTGAGCCTTGTCAGCTAGACTTGAATCAAATATTTCTTTGTGAAGTTTTACACTACTGATCGACTGACAATGTTACCTTTAACGGTTTTCATTCTACTAAGTTACATGATCCTCAATTTGACATACGGTGGGCATTAAGTGGTGCAGATCCTGCCCGATGCCGTGCTAGGCAATGACGAGCAGGAACAAGAAGACACAGGCAGGAAGGTGCACTGGGGATGGAATAAATCTCGGATGCTGGACAAGGAAAGTAATAGAGGAGGAAACAAAATACAGTATATCTCATCAGCTACCGACACGGGCCTACAGTAAACATTAACCACACAAACCCTTTCTGACTCACGTCAATTATAATCATCCGCCATTTTGGGTCATCTCACTTCAACCATTATACTGACAGGACACCACCGGGGCACCCTGACTCCTGCACAACACAGCACCGCCCACGGTACACCCCCAGTAGGAGTGTGAGCGTCTCTTCGCAACCAACATTGGAAAATTGGCGGCTCGGAGGCTGGGCATGGTGGGAAATATTACCCATCACTCACCTGGCTCACGAGGGTGCGTGACGTCACCGCCTCGCACCGCAACCTCGCGTCTCGCGTTGGGGACCGCTGCTGCTGCTGCTGCTGCTGCTGCGCATATAATAGCCTCTTCGAACATGTTCGTTTGGGAAAAGGAAGTTGAATGGAATAACCTCCATGGTTGGGAAGGATTCCCTTAGGAGGGGTAAAAATTATACCTTCATCTTTTATACTGCAAAACGCAGAACGGAAATGAGATATAAAGTATGAATGTAGGAGAAATAAACTATTTCCGTTGTTACTCCTTTACTGATGGCTAGAAAACATGAATTTTTAATCATAGGTCCCTTGCCCTGCAGTAAGTAATCACCCTCCCGGGGACACATTGCAGCCATTCACCAATTTAACAGCACTTCAACTTCTCACACATTCTCTTACTTCATCCGAGGAAATGATGCTGATGATCCCTTGTCAACTCTGGTGAGTGTTGTCAAATTCATGTATTTCCAATATTTTGAGTTTTGATCTCTGAGCAATTAAGAATGAAAATAAAAAAATTTAAAATCCGTTTCTTTATTGGAAACAAATTCATAGAAATATTTGTTCCTGAATGACAAAAGTTCATTTGAAAATTGAAAATTGTGTCTAACTAAAACCAACTGTATAGTGTTGTAATTCAGGGCACTCAGTAGATCATTGTGCACATGCTAAATGCTAAGACAATTCTCTCTCACTGTAACATATTTTTCTTCCTTTATCCAAGGCCTAGCTGTTCCTAAAAAACTCAAGGCAATCACCACAACATTAGTCTAATTATTCTCTTGTATGCTTTACTCATCTTATCTCTTTTTCTTTCTTACTCTCACTAAGAGACACTGTGCTCACTCATTTCATTGAAAATAATCCTCATGGACATTCCACACCTATTACATTCATATATAATCTCTTCATCACTTCACTTTGAACCATCCCCTCCATGTGTTCACACCACCTTAAGTCCTGCACACTTCATTCCTTCACCTTTACTTGACACATCAAATCTCTTATACACACTACAGAAAATTCTACATTGGTCAAAGATTTGTGGAACATAAGAATCCAAAGTACAAGAGTATCATATCCTTTCAATGCAGACACTTTTTCGGAGAAATCTGTTGACATTACCCACAGGTGACAATTACTTTATAATGCAGGCAATTCATTATGCAACTCTTTCTCCAAATACAAAAAGACAATAACAACACAATAAAAAGCAATGTGTAATACTTCTAAACAGTCACCATATTTCATTTATGGAATAACAGAAAAATAGAATGTATACAAATTATAACAAATATTTCCAACAGAATAATCAACACAATGAATTCATGTGAGAAACTATATAATTTACAGCAGCAACATAAGCTTAGACTGTGAAATATCATGGAGGGCAAACAAGTAGTTACCTTGAGTCCCCTGAGGCAGCACACCACTTCAAAGCTTATGTTCACCACTGCTAAAGATGTGGACAAATAACACTGCAGTATTGGTGAATGTGTATCAGTCTTGGTTATCACCTAACTGCAGATCACTACAGACCAATAACTCCTACACTATAAACTAGACATAGAGGTGAACTATCATACAGTGTAATATTGTACACATTTTTATTTGTAGGAAGTGATGGTTCATTTGTATTGATGATGAAGTTCTTAAAAGTTCATGGATTTTACTATGTGCATACATTCATGGATGTATACATATAAATACATACAGTATATACAGCACAACACATACATTCCTGTCTGGATAGGGAATTGCAAATAAATACCTGGAAAGATTCACTTTCACAATATACCCATGCTAAAAAATAATAATAATAATAATAATAATAATAACAATAATAATAATAACATATAAAACAAATTTGCCATGTAAAACAACTATAAATGTTGTCATCATGAAGTCCGCAAGTAAAAATAGTAACTATTACAAAATGGTATCTCGTAGAAACAATCTGGTCATTTAGGGTATAAATGTTTTGCTACACTGCAAGGGGCTCCTCAAGCTCATACATACAAGTAGTTTGTTGCTAATGCTTGAAGGTTTGTCTGTGGCTACCACTAGTGAACATCATCCTATCAAAATTTATCCCCATTCCCTTCATCACCAAAGACACCAAGATACAAGACTATGAATGAGTTGCAACATCCGACAACTGTTAAGTAAACTCTATGTGCTATTTTCAAGAGGGATAAAAGGTTAAGTACAGTTTTGGAAATGGAACATTGGACAAGACTCTCAAAATGGTATACCTATTCTAGTGTCAACAAGACAAAAGGAAGTTTTAATCATTCAGCTCCAGAATAAGATCCCTGCTCTTAGTAACTCTCATTATGAAGTGTTTTCATGTGCTTCCCAATAATGACCAGTGATAAGATCTCATCTTTACAAAAGAGAAAGCAAAATGTGACAACAAAATAATTCAGATAAAAAAAAAAGTACAACAAGAAAAATTGACTTTTCATGACTTAGATCCACTTACAGGGAAATCCACAATGAAATGTTAAAATGCAAAAATATTTTTCAATTATGTACCAAAGACTTCAAATTATGGAATAAAGGCAGTGACAAAACTCCAAACCAAGTAATCAAATAATTGTGCAAGTGTCAGTGTACACAGTAAAACTTCATGGGAAGCAGCTACTAGTGTCAACAGCTGTCCTCAGAATGTTTCACACATGTGGTTCCCACAACAGGATGATATAAATATAAGCAACAGGCTATTGTATACTATTGCTTGGAAAAGTAGTGTACTGTGTAAACACAAGGCTATGTATTCACAAGTTCTTGGAACTGTTGGATAAATGCATATGAATTGAATTATCCTAGGATGATATTATCAAGTTAAGAATGAATGAAAAGATACATATAGACTTGATTACAGAGTTATCAAGGTTGGTGCAGCTGACGGACTGCAGAGAGGTAGGTTAACTTGACACAATCATCTTGGTATTCTCACATCTGCACTGAAGCTGCAGGACATACAGTCTCTCTCTTATTTCATGCAATCTTATTACACTGGTTCACTTGGACTTTTCTAACTTTATTCTCTCTCCACCAATGGCCTTTATTAATGCTTTCACTGCAGGAGCATACAAAGGCCATCCAGCAAATATAACATGTCCAGAGAAGAACAAAGAGTTGTAGAACTGCCACCACCTGAAATATGGCAATGCATCATTCTCTTATGAATAGTAAAACCTCCCTCAATATAAGAACTTGGCTGTATTAATAGAAATAACTTCCATCAATGAAATCATGATGAAAACATAGTAGTGCTAAGCGAAAGATAACATTTGCTACATACCTGTGGAGCTTCAAGAGCACAAATGGTCCCAAACAATAGCCCATAAAGACTATGACGTACAACTTCAGGACCACAAACTTGATGTACTTCAGAGGACCAGCATTCAAGATAGCAACCAGCCGAGGGTACTGCTTCACATAGTTAGATAGCTGCGGGAAATCAAATATGTTAGCAAACAGTATCCTTCATTTAGGAGATGACGTCATTAACAGCAAGAGATAGAGAAAACAAAACATAAGAGCCTTACATCTCTTTCAAAGTTCATGACAACAAACTCCATGAAGAAGCAGGCGTAGTATCCCGAGTGGAGTCCATGCCATACTGCCAGGAACACCAGAGCCGACACCTGGGAGATGTAGCGGTTGTTCAGGAACCGCAGTCTCTTGTAGACATATCTTCGAGAAGTGAGTCAAGAAGGGCAAGGATTAATTCAAGAACTTAATTCTCATATTACTATGTCACCTGAATATTCTCATATGAAAAATTATCTAAAACTTATCACATAGCAATGTTGAAGTAGTGATTAGTAATTAAAAATACTAAATCTCCTCTTTTCCAGTATGATGCAAATTCACACAATACAAATTATCCAACACCAATTCCCATACAGCATTGCTGCTCTTAGAGGTTGACAATCTAAAAACTGCCAGTATTGTGGTGAAGATGATGTAGAGTCCTCCTCACAGAACGTGACAAAGACATCTTTGTTATATGTTGACATGATGTTGACTTTTTAAGCATTCGATCAAATCAAATGCAGTCAAATCGCTGAGAGCTCTATCTTTTTGTTTTAAATGTACAGCAATGCCATGTGGTATGATAATATTGCAACCATACTTGTTAAATTTGTGTTGATACCATATATCTCTTTTACTTGAGATATTTGTTCCATCTTTGGCTAAACTACATAGCTTTCAACCAACACAAATCACATTCTGGTGACAAAGTTAAACAAAACAATCTTAAAAGTAAATATCAAGCTTCAACACATCATGAAATGAAACACAACAGTCCCACACCCATCATCATGTAAATTTGCATCATCTTATCCTGGGAGACATCAGCAACAAAAAAATATAAATGGGGAAGGCAAATGAAGCACAAGTCTTAGCCCCTACTTACTGCGCTACCCAAGCATTTGTATTAGTGTTGAATGAAGCAATCATGTGACCAAAGGTGGTGGCTCCCTCGTAAAGGCCAATCTTCACATTAGCACAGCCGTTCCACAGGCAGTTGCCATTAGCGTCCTTACCAGAGTATGAGAGGCCTATTAGAGCGGAGGGGACAGATGCCATTACTGGTGTATTAAGGGGAGAAGACAGAAGCTTGCACCATTCTGACCCTAAGGCAGGAAAGGTGTCACCCAAAAGAATAATTTCTTGGTTGTTATTTAATTTTGAAAATGTTGCTGGAAGGACAAGGATATTCAAGAATTATAGGACAAGAGAGAGAGAGAGAGAGAGAGAGAGAGAGAGAGAGAGAGAGAGAGAGAGAGAGAGAGAGAGAGAGAGAGAGAGAGAGAGAGAGAGAGAGAGAGAGAGAGAGAGAGAGAGATTACTGCTCTGGTGACAGATGGAAATGACCCCAACATGTACAAATCACTCCAAAGACACAAAACTTGATCATCCTGAGAAAACAAGGGACAAAGACACTCCAAAGGCAATCAACTTAACCACAGCCTAACACTTGTGTGGCCAAACTTGAATTACTAAAGGCAACTAGAATATTAAACTTGATGGCAGGGCTACATGTTACCGTGATTTGAGTTTTTGTTATTATTTTTCCGAAGGGTGTGGCAATTAACTTCCCAGATAGCCTTAATACAATCTATGGATTAAGGTTTGAGCCATTATGCAGTACATGCCTCTTGTCATTCAAGGAAATATCTGCATCATTACTTCAGACCAAAATAGCATAATATCTGTGTCTGGTTCACCTCAATGTATGAATAAGCAAAGTTGCTGTTCCTAAATTATGGAAGAAACTAAACAATGTCTAATAAGGAACTTCCAACATACATTCACATTTTCAGAGTTTTGTGTAGACTAATACAAATCCTATTCCCAGGTGTCTTGAGTAACAATGTTCCTAATGAGAAGTACCACCATGTTATACCCACAAGAAGGACATCCTTTCACTCTTATGGTCCCAAATCTGAAAAATAACCAAACTTCAACCTGTCATCATGCAGTTGCCAGTGAGTCCCATGTCATCCAAATTTTGGTGCAGAGGAGCAGACATGTTAGAGAGGAAGCGTCTATTATTAACCAATCACCTTCAACTGCCCACTGCAACAAGCATCAACAAGGCTCTCCAGAAGCATGCATACAAGCATCTTTCTCCTCTGAGGGGAAAGGTTGGGATGTCTCCAGTACCACAAAAACATAACTTTAAAAAATCAATCATTTGATTAGTCCAACTGCACAAACACCAAAAAAAGATGGAACTAGTCTTAAAAGTCTGTGTGTAGTCTACAATTTCATCAACATTACCATGAAGTTATCAAAATTAGTGGAAAGCAATTATAATTTCAGTAATAAAAAAAAAATAAAAATAAATAAATAAAATAATAATAAAATAAAATAAAATAAAGTAAAATAAATAAATATATAAATAAAAGTAATGAGATATTACAATTAGAGGACTAAATGTTATGACTATTCCCATCTTTACAAATTTAGTTTCCTTGAAGGAACAAACCACAACTTCAGTGACTCAGATCACAAAAAAAGAAAAAAAAAGAAAAAAAAAGAAAGGTATTCTGTCTGACTTACTGCGCTACCCAGGCATTGGTGTTTGTGTTGAAGGACTGAATGAGGTGGCCAAATTGTGTGGAGCCCTCCAAGAGAAGGACATGGACGTTTCTACAGCCATCCCATCGCATACCTCCAGCTGAGTCCCGGCCATTGAAAGCTAGTCCTAAGACCAGTAAGATGGTTTTAGAGGGCACTGTACTTCAAAAATGTGATCAGTAATGTTAAGCTACAACATGAGGCCACTCCAACTGTACGTCTTTATAAAGAGTGAGCCATCCAGTGTCATAACACAGGAAAAAAATTAAAAGGCTTTGACAGAGCAGGAAGAGCATGCAAACATTCTTTGTTAATACAAATCCAGACTGTTATATGTGCTTGGCTGCACACATTACACAAATGCATCTGCAGCAAATTCAGTTACCAAAAACATTAGTGATCTTCCATGCTTTTCAAACAACCAGTGATTTTGAAATACTATTCTAAAGTAGTTCAAATTTTCCAGAAACTCTATGATAAATAATTTTGGCTGTACAGTACAAACCATAAAACTTAATTGCAGGTAGAATCTTTCACAACATGCTGGAAAGTCCAAAGGAAAAAAAAAGTGTAGTGAAATCTTAAACAAAGAGGCAATGTGAATGGCTGCTAAATAAATTTCAATAACATTATTAAGAGGACACTGTAAGGAATGACACTGGTCCATGCAAACATTGCCTCTGATCTATCCTGTACACATATATTGAACTACAATAAAGCAAGACAACTTGGCTTACACTGACTAACACAAAAGCCAACAGGTATTTAATCTACATAGACTTTAGTAAAGAAACCAGAAAACATACATTATCTACATCAACAAGATGGATGTTATAACAGATCTCTACACTGCTGGAGCCCACAACCAAAGTCTCAAACCCAAAATGGCACAGTAAAGCTGACCATGACAAGTACTCTAGTGTTGAGAGAAAACATTAGGGAAACACTTCAAAATTATATAGGCCCACTTATAAGCCACAAAACTCTCATCTACTGCTATTATTTTACTCTTTCTTATCACAAGACACAAATTAGAGTAAAGTCCCATGTACAAACTTTTTATATCTTGTTTTACCCCTTTCCAGAAATAGTGACAAAGGAAAGCAGAGAACATTGTGAGATAAAGTTTTCAGCCCTTGGTGTCTGAAGTTATCATCTTGGAGAGGCAGAAGACTAAAGATGGCATGAAGAGAGTGTTAAGGTTATCTTATATTACCGCACTTGCCGCCAATGTTAGTGTCATTATTGGCTTTACATATCCTCTTTGATTATGCAGAATAAAGAGCATTATTTTCACACCTTGACCTTTCAAAAAAAAAAAAAAAAAAAAAAAAAAAAAAAAAAAAATAGACACTTAGGGATTTATTATTAAGTGTATATTCTATTACAAGAAATATCAATTGAATTCCAGCCAAATGCTATTTGAATATCTCGGTAAACTATAAATTACAAGGAATAATAAGCTTACCTGACATAATGCACACGCCTTCAGCTATCAACCAACACGAAACATATTTGTAAAGAGTGATCTTGGCCCAAAGTCCCACCACAATGTGTCGCTTCCATAGTGCCAGAGCCTGAAGGAAAACATAATCAGTCAATATGATCCCCATGAGAGAGAGAGAGAGAGAGAGAGAGAGAGAGAGAGAGAGAGAGAGAGAGAGAGAGAGAGAGAGAGAGAGAGAGAGAGAGAGAGAGAGAGAGAGAAACACCTATGTACCTTATCATTAAGGAAAAATTGATAGATTTTGAACACTTACATTCCTATCTTAACATTTTGACAAGATGTGTAATGTATTGCAGTATCTTGCAAAACTATTTAATATTTCCTTACTGAAAAATGAGATTAATGGTAGTTGCAGGATATAAAGAAAATGGTCTTAAATATATATCAAGAAGAAATGTTTTTAGTTTTGTCAGTAATGCATTATGATGTAGGTATGAGTGTGAATAGTATGTATGTGTTAGTGTGTGGTGCTTTGCCAGGGATATTCAGTGTGGAATTCCTAACTCGGTATATAGATAGATGAAGCGAAGAATCAAGACCAGTTAGTTGACAATGATACACAAGTTCTTACATAAAATTCTTCTGAGTTGATGAATGCATCGGGTAACCAGCTGATTCCTACTTGATACACGGCCAAATAGAACATTCCTAGACTTCCTCGCAGCAGCCCTGGCATCAAACAGGGAGGCAGTTCACAACCCACCAAGGAACCCTGCATCAAAGTTCCATCAGTATTAATATACTTCCTACAGGGTTACTAGAATATCATCAAACAATATATATATATATATATATATATATATATATATATATATATATATATATATATATATATATATATACACATATATTGCAGCAGGTGACTATGTGCATTCTATTTGCAGTCAACCACTATTTGTGTATGTAGAAAACAGCCTCCAAGATTATAATCAATACTCCCTCTCGCTCCCTGCATGTACAGATGTGTAACTATATAATTCTAATATAAGTTATAATTTTCAGCAAGAATTAAGGAAACACTACAATGCACAGGAGCAAAAGAGACAGATGGTTTTCAGCATGATTTCTTGGCTTTTATATCATAATTCCAGAGATTCAGGATTGCCTGTTGGTTTACCTTGACAAAGTCCAAATAGCGTCTCATGGAGAACTGTGGTCCCACCATGAAGGAGGCTGGGAAGTAAGTGTGGCCAGCTATTTCAATGAGGGTTGGTGTGAATGACAGGGCAGTCTTCTGCTGATCACCAGACAACTTTTCCTGGAAGCACATAATGTTCTAAACTCACTTTTATTGCTGTGAAACACTTAAGATTTTTTATATGATTACCCATAAGAAAGATATTACTAATGTATCTGCCTTCATAAACAGTTATATAGCATTCAGAAATATGTACATTGAATTTATTTCCTCATAATGAGAATGTCAAACTTTTTTTTCTTTTCAAGTCATTAACAGAGATAAGGTAAACACCTATGCCCTCTAATTCAGAAAATTTAAAAAGTATATCAATCAATAAGAACTAAAGCATAACTTTTCTTCTGAACACAAAGTTATGTGTAATAAAAAAAAAAGATAAACATTCCTACAGGATCTTTTCTCCCATCGTAGACATCATAGGTCAATGCTATAAGGCGCAGAGTCAGCACGCAATGGGGCATACTCCATTTTATGTCGTATGTGTCAGTGCCAGTCATGTAGTAGCCTGAGGAACAGAGCAGTGGCTATAATAAATGCCAAGTCATGAAGCTAATCTTAAACTATCCTCCAAAACACTCACACATAGCAATACAAGCATTTTTTCACTCCTTCCTTCCCTTATCATTAATAATTTGTTAGATACATGAATTGTTACCTAAATGATAATATACATTGTATATCAAACTACCATCTACAATCCCTCTATGATTCAAAGCAATTTGGTGTCTGCTTTGCCTTATTATAATCAATTTGACTTGCATCTTTACCTAATACTAACATTTTGTTAATACAAGAGTACAAGGTAAAGTAAATAACAAGAGCTTAAAATTTAAAGCATCATGGCACAAAAGTATTCCTAAATAAAAAATAAAGAGATAAATTTATAAATATTGAGGAATTTAATCATATAATCTTCAAGCAACAAACAGTGAGTTACCTACCAACAAGAAGATACGTCATTTGGAAGACAAATGAAATAATAACTGAAAGAAGCGTTCCGCCCATGACCAGCAGGAGGAGCCAGGCCACGAGGACACAGACAGCTGAGTGCACCACATTCTGACCTGCAAATTAACACATTACCTTGATTTCAGTAGCACTGCATTACATGCCAGTATCTCGTACATCATTATTATTATTATTATTTCTATTTTTTTTTTTTTTTTTTTTCTATGTAAGAGGAAAATTCTGGCCAAGGGTAACAAATATTATTAAACAAAAAAGCTTTCTTAGATGCCATGCCCCAAACAGGCCTGAGAGAATTAGTCAAAAGATGGGATAAATATCTTGAAACCTCTCTCTTAAATGAGTTCAAGTCATAGGAGGATGGAAATACAGACGCAGGTAAGAAGTTCCAGAGCTTACCACTTAATGGTTAATTAATCTCTTGTTACTTTTGGCAAACTTTACATATTAGGTTTATTCATATATTTATTTACTAAACAAATCCAGATGAGCCAGGCTGCAAATAAACCACACTCAGTAGATATATAACCTACACACTTACCATAGTTGAAAAGTGCGATGCTAACCCCAGACGCTATGAAGTAAAGGTGCTGAATGTGAGGATTTTTACAGTAGAGAGAGTAACGATGTATTAACACAAGTGGATAACCTGAAATTACAACATCAATCAATATTTTCTTTATCAAACTAACATCAACTGAATATAATAATTCATACCACCTTTGTCACCTATTTTTGTAAACTTCATTGTTAACTACTGACTAAATGTAATGGAAAATAGTGTGACAATCCATGGAACAATATACAACCTAAAACTCAAATCACACACAACATTTCCTACATTAAACACATACTGAATATAAACTAAACACAATTCAACATTACATGAAGCCAAGTTATTCACAGGTGCACCAGGAACACTTGTGGCGAGACCTGGCTATGTTGCAACCGCCCACTCCTCCCCTAGGATTCCACTGCGGGCACGTGGGTACAGACACACACCCACCACACTACAGTTTAAGGCTACATCTCCATACACTTGAATTACACGCTTCCACCCAATTCATCCACACTCCTGAGGTCATTAATACCACACTAATGCATCATCACTGATTTCCACTGCGATTCGTGGTCTACATGTGTGAGACGGCATAGTAAGCATCCCATACATGGCGGACTGACAAGTATCTCTATAATTACATAACAGCACGGATTATGGAGGCGCCACTACTCAACGTGCGTGGGATTACCTATCAGTATAGATATTAGCAGGCGTAAAGCAGGTTCCGGTGCTCCTAATGAGTTCGCAAAGGCCTGAAGGAAGGTCCGGTCTTCCGCTGCTGCCATGTTTGTTGTCGATGGATCAGCTGATGACGACTGACCCGCCGGTTCCTCCAGTCACCCCATCCTCACACCACACGCTGATGCCACACACCACTAGGATGATATCACTTCATTCTAACTCACCATACGCATTTCTCTTACAAGTCAACTGTGCAATAAGGACTGATAATAGATGAATATGGTTTTCAAATATTCCACAGCAACTCCACGCATATGCTTCACATCCTTTTACACACTTTATTTAATTGCGAGTGAAGCGTGTGATAGGTGGCTATAGGCAACTCATCTAATCTTACCTATCAGGTACTATACCTCTCAGCGCTGTGGCGTGACGCGTGATTTAAGAGCAAAAACCGCATCCTGTACCTACCCTCCTTTGAACGCTGGACAGTGGACTGTGCCACTCATGATGACTGCAAAGTTTTAGACTATCCTAAGCTACGTAGGCTGATCTCTGAAGCTATTTATTTATTTATTTATTTATTATTATTATTATTTTTTTTTTTTTTTTTTTTTTTTAGAGAGAGAGAGAGAGAGAGAGAGAGAGAGAGAGAGAGAGAGAGAGATTTGTCTATCAATTTACTTACAAGGCCATTAAGCTTCTTATCAACAGTTGTTGATATAATGCCAGAATACGATGTACGTAGTATTTATACCTGCACACTCGTCTATGCTTACGCAGATATAGTACTACATATATTATAAATACTTCAGTTGCACACACACACACACTGATAAGGATCGTGGCCGCGCGTATACCCAATGAACACCATACGGGCATGCGAATCATGGGCAATATTATACCATCATAATCTGTTATTGCTGCAGTGTGACTGGTGTAAGGTGTCGGCAGGGAATATTTGCTTTTCTTTTAAGTTCAAATTTGTCTTCGATATTCGTGGAATATTATTATTATTATTATTTATTTTTTTTTACTATATTAATTGCTCTGTTGGTTTTATTATACGTAACTCGATTGGTTATCAACGTCATGGATAAAGCTCGCCAAGACCCTTCAGCGTAGATAAAGGTCAAGAAGGCGTAATGGATATAATAAAGACGAAACAAGAGAAAAGAATAAATAAGATTACCCATTCTCAAAACATGCAGTGACAAACATCGAGCGTTGCTACTGCATCATGAATTATCAATGAACACGTACACCCAAATATAGCTCGTGCATGTTTACTTGTTTACTCAATAACCACACTCCATCATATGCCTGTCAAACACACCTCATATCTATGGTAGGTACAAAGTTTAGTGTATGGTGTGGACACGTGATGAGGAAAGATCGAGGCAGGTAAAAAAAAATAAGATAAATAAATAAAATAAATAAAAAAATAGAGCGAAAAAAATAGAAATATATAAAAGCAAATAAAAAAGAAACAAGAAACAATAAAGAAAGACTGATAAGGCAATAAAAAATAACCCTGATATAAAACAAAAAATGAAAAAAAAAACTTATAAATAGATATTACAAAAGAGTGCAAGTAGAGTATAGGAAATATAGAAGAAAAGGAAGATAAGGAAATGTACACGGAAGAACCCAGGAACAATAAATTGCACATTCCTTTGATTTTTTCCTAATACAAACAGGAATGTGAGCTCTCTCTCTCTCTCTCTCTCTTTTGTAATAAAGGTAAGACAAGAAATCAGAGTAAAAGAACATATGGGTGAGAATATATCGAGGCAGCGAGGAAAAATGGAGTATGTCAAGAACGACGCAGAGACGACCGAGGCACGCAGTAATCCATCAATAAATCAAATAGGCATAGACAAGAATAAATAACCCAATAGTAATGTGACCAAGAATAACTGAAATCAAACAACACTCTTGCCTCCATTAAATCTAACGGAGGCATTATACGGTAAACAGAATAAAAACTCAGTGTTATGGTATTAGAAGCACTGGCGCACTAAAGAGAGGAAGCCGTGGTGCCAGCAGGTTAGCAGGCTTAGAAACTGTTTGTTGTGAGAGAGGACGCAGTATTGAGCCAGACAGTCAGACACTCTCCGGTCAATCCCCAAGTAAGCTTCTCCACTCGTCTTCGCTGACCGAGGTAGTGTTCCAGTTGGTGTGGTTAAGAGAAATTGATGTGTAGAAAGTATAAAAGGTCTAGCAATTTATTCAGAGAGTTATAATAGTGATACAAGAAACTGTGGGTGTAGAGGGATAGGGTTGAAAGAGTACGGATCCAGTACATGAAAATTAAAAGGATATATACGTAGTTCCTAGTAGTAGTAGTAGTAGTAGTAGTAACAGTAGTAGTAGTAGTAGTAGTAGTAGTAGTAGTAGTAGTAGTAGTAGTAGTAGTAGTAGAAGTAGTAGTGATAATAGTAGTAATAATAGTAGTAGTAGTAATAGAAGTAGTAGTAGTAGTAGTAGTACTGGTAATAGTAGTAGGTAGAAGGCTACGGTGCTCATGAAGTGAAGAAAAAAAGGATATGAAGACACTGGTATAGAATCAGTAGCTTTCCGCAGACCATTATTATATATGCCGACTTACAGGGAACTCAGATTATTGTTTTATAGTAAACTGATTTTGCAGAAGAGTCCTAAATTCTTCTTCCCATTATTGTGTTTATTCTGATGTTTTTGTGTCTAGCTTTGTATGGATGTAGGGATGAGTCTTAAGTAAAGAATAACCGCTACATATAGGATATACGTAGTAGTAGTAGTAGTAGTAGTAGTAGTAGTAGTAGCCTAGTAGTAGTAGTAGTAGAAGTAGTAGCCTAGTAGCAGTAGTAGTAGCTAGTAGTAGTAGTAATAGTAGTAGTAGTAGTAGTAGTAGTAGTAGTAGTAGTAGCAGCAGTAGTAGCAGTAGTAGCAGTAGTAGCAGTAGTAGTAGTAGTAATAGTAATAGTAGTAATAGTAGTGGTAACAGAAGTAGTAGTAGTAGTAGTAGTAGTAGTAGTAGTAGTAGTAGTAGTAGTAGTTCTAATGAGTGATAAAAGCACAACAGTACACAACCCAGAAACACAATACAATCAATGCCCGTACGTAATACGATGAAGATCGATGTTGCGTGTGTGGCTCAGCTGTCTGAATTAAGTTACAGGTAGTCTCTCTCTCTCTCTCTCTCTCTCTCTCTCTCTCTCTCTCTCTCATACGCGAGATACGGCACTAATAAACTGTAGTAACTAGAATCGGTTGGTTTCCTCCTTGCCCTTGTCGCCTCTACTTGGCACGTGTGATAAGTGGGTCCACAGAACACAGTCAAGGCCACCACTGAGAGGTAACGTGGGTGATCCCTGCCACAACACTGATAAAGATAAACAGACAGTAGCGTATGAAGTATGGCTGGACTGTATTCTCAAAATCAGAGTTGTCGAGGATGAACATATATGACTCATGATTTAAACTGAAACCTTTAACGATTCACAAAGTATTATGAGCGCCTTACACATTTCATCAAGAGTGGGTAACATATTTTCTTCTTTACTGTTCTCTTAATTTTCCCCTGAAAGTAGTTATTCACGATTGTCCTAAGAGTAACTGGGTCAAGATATTTTGAGCTACATTTACATATTGCCACATCCGTTCCTACAACCTACTTTCCTCTTTTCTCTGTCGTCTTTTAATTCTGTATTCTTTTAAATCAAGGGTATCCATTCGTTCCGCTAAGAATAATATCCTGCAATATTTTTAACCATATCATTGTTTATTCAATTAATTCCATCATCTATACGAGTGCCTCTCGACAGGTGTTGCGAGACGAGGGTGTGTAGGGATATTGATCGACGCTGGGAAGGCCGCGTTGTTCTTATCAAGTTACCGTATTTGTGTCAAGGTGTGTGTTTGCCACCTGCAGCCAGACGGGCCTTTGACTACGTGATCAATGGTTCCCACGCAGTCTGTCTGTTGTGCAAATAAAATGAAATATAAATATTTTTCGTTTGTAGACATGCACGATTCGGGACAAAGTTCCCAGTGATGTGTTTTTATATCAGAATTTACAAGCTTTTTAGTTATCTTATCATAGATAATATTGACATTATTATTTTGATTATTTATCTTTTACTACGAAAACTAATTGTTCTTATACTGGAATGGTAAATAATCACTCGTTCATCGCATACGTAATAAGTCATGCATTAAAGGTTTCCGATTTCAAAGACGCGAATGCTGGTGCGAGAGTTCGGTGCGTATTTTGCGGATGTGGATGTCAGTCAGACGCTTATCTCCCGGATGTGGATGTGCTCATTTCAGGATAGCATAGCCCCCGTGTATTTTGTACAGCTGCCAGCTTCACACGTAATGATAACTGACCGTTGCCTGGTTAATTTCTGTTTTATTTAAGCAAACCTCTGGTAGTGTGGTTGCCTCCAGCAGGAGAGTGGCTTATTAGCTATTATGGACTGTATTTGTTTTAACTCAAAACTTTGCATACAACTTATAATTAACAACTCTCTCTCTCCAACAATTAGAAATATTTTACTTTCAAAGTATAGGAAGCAGATGTTTAAACCAATCAAGATAAATGTGGGGATGTACTGCATATTAATAACCCTATATCAGTGTTCCCTCAGGATGCAAAACCACACAATGGCTGAGGCAGGAGTGGGGCCCACGACAACCCTACCATGAACAGATGGTCCAATAACTACTACACCCAGTCATCAAACAAAGATCGCAGATCTCACGCCAAACCCTCAGCCCCAGCCCTCAGCCGCTCACGCCGGGTTAGTCTCGCGAAGACTGGAAGTAATGGCCACGTTACCTTGTGTGTGTTCCGCGTGGCATACCTCACCCAGCTCACCCTGAAGTCCCACATTGAGAGCCAGGGTGTGCAGGTACTCAACATCGAGCAGGTCTCGCTCAGGGGTGCAGGCTACAAGTCCTTTGCAGTGACAGTAAAGGAGAAGGACGCGCCTAAATTACTGGACAGGAGCTTCTGGCCCGGTTTGGTGTCCTGCAGGCCCTTACAGGATGCTGACCCGTGGCATAATGATGTGTTCAGCAGGAGACTTGCCCGAGAACCGCATCGCCATGACAGTCACTCGGGTAAAAAATAAATAACAACAATAACAGTATTAATAATAATAATAATAATAATAATAATAATAATAATAATAATAATAATGAAGGTAAATAATAATTGTAATAATAATAATAATAATAATAATAATTGTAATAATAATAATAATAATAATTATTATTATTATTATTATCATCATCATTTTAACAATAACAACAATATTAATAACAATAATAATAATAATAATAATAATAATAATAATAATGATGAATAACAATGATAATGATAATAATAATAATAATGAATAACAATAATAATAATGAATAACAATGATAATAATAATAATAATAAATAACAATAAAAATAATGATCATAGTAATAATAATAATAATAATAATAATAATAATAATAATAATAATAATGATAATAAATGACAATAAAAATAATGATCAATAATAATAATAATGATAATCAGAATAACAACAATAATATTAATGATAATGATAATAAGTGATAACAATAATAAATAATAAATAAACAAATAAATAACTAAACAAAATGCATGCCATCTTGTTTCTATATTACATCACACTGGAAGTTTGAGCATGTGAAATATTAATTATGTTCTCCATTGCTTATAAAATGTTATAGTAGAAGTGTTCTGTAAACACTATATTTGTTCTCCATTAACTCTGAATTCTTTCAGAAAAAAGCCCCTGCCACAGCAGGAGGGTCAGCAGAGTGGGAGACACACGGCCCGGCTATGTGGAGGACGAGCCAAGGACAGTCCAAGCTGCAGGTGCCCGGCCACAGAACATTATTGAAAAGAAGGCAAAAGTGAATAACAAAACTAATCCCAACAGAATAAAGAATAGTGAAAGACAGAATGACAAAGAATTACACAAACCATTGAAGGAACGAAAGCAAATCACCACAAATGATAAAAGACCCAAAACCACTACACATAAGGGAAATAAGTCAGTCAAATTGCCAACAAACACAATCAGAACAAAATGCAAAAACAGTGATGAAAATTCCCTTAAGGAACATGTTGTTGTTAATAAAGCTGCACACAGAAAGACTCAGACAGTTGCTCAGAGAAGCTCCAGAACTAGAAAGCCATACCTTGTAAATTCTAGCGTCAGTAAGAACAGGAAAGCTAAGTCTGATACTAGATCTCGTAAGACAAGTAACAAAAATGAGGGGAAGTCCAATAGCAAAATGATAAATGATGCAAGAATTCAACCAGAAAAGTCCAGTGTTAATTCAGTCCCTTCTTCACAGGTGTCACCTCACCATATGACATTCACTTCTAGTAAAAAATATAAAAATGTTAACAGTAACACCAATGATGCACATGATAGCAAGTATACTGTCAACAAACCACAGGCGAGACAGTCAAGCTGGACCACACCACTAAGGAGGCTGCTCAGTGTGTCCTCAGAGGAGGCACTCAGAAGGCTGCTGGGACCTGACTATGACAGACTCCTCACTCAGTATGACCTAACAGATCAGGAGATCTTCCTAGGTGTGAGGGTGCTGGCTCACAGTGCACGGGCTGATGGGGGTCCAAAGAGACTAGAGCAACTGGTGTACAAGATTTGTCAGCCTCAAGTTGTGTCTCTCATTAAAGAGTTCACAAGGACAGTGGAAGAGAAGTACAAGGCAAGGGCTGAGAGGTACTTCTGGGATTTGGGTGAATTCCTGGATCTGTACATAGTTCACAATATCTTCCTTCAAGGTATGCTAAGTTTATTTACTACATGCTTATCCAAGATTTTAGCTTTGAATTACAGGAAGTATGTGAGTGATGATCTAGTGAAGGTATACAGAGGTATGCACGCCAAAGTGTTTAAGAATTTACCTCAAGGCTTAGCATAGTTCTGCCGAAGTAAAGGATGTATGTATATTATAATTTGTTTAGGTCAGACATACTCATTTTCTTCAAAGAATCATTATTAATGCTAGTCTGGTAGGCATACTTGAACATTGGTTACTGAAATCAATAAACTAATTATGCAAAATGTATCACCCTACAAAACTTTACTGTTTAATTTAGTTTGTAGCCTCCAGATAAATTATAATTAATGGAAGGCACCAAATAGAGCAATAATACATTGCTGAAATGCAAAAAAAAAAATAATTCCAAAAAGCAAGTGATCTCCATAAACAGATAGAATCACATTTTTTCCACAGTGTCAATGCCAAGAATAGCGAAGCACTTCTCCATGACCATTGCCGTCGCCTCACACAGCATCAAGCGGTTCAGGTTGATCTTCACTATCTTCCCTTCAGAATTTTTCTCAACACAGTAGCAATTATCATAAAACTCAGTGAACACTGCTGAAACCTAGTGGAGAAAAAGCATAGCATGTCAGACAAAACAAATCACAAACAAAATTAATATATTGGCCTTCACTTCATAAACACACATTACAAAATTTTCATATCATGCTAAAGACATTAGAGCTGTGGCTAGTAAATGCAATGAACAATCCTACCATGCTTCCTCTTAGAGAATAGTTATACTGAACTAATTACTGGTAATTTAAAGTAGATAAGATACAAAGCTCACCTCAAAAAGATATTCGCAGAGGGTGTGAAGACACAAGTCTTCAGTGATCTTAACAAGCACATCAGGAAGCTTGAGTAGGGCGCGGGCAAGCTTCCACTCTTTCTCGTGCTCCAGCTCTATTGGCCGTTTCTGTGCCTCACTCACAATCTCTTTTCGGTTTACGCAAGCTGAAAGTATTGAAGGTTATAATATTATGGGTGAAATCTTGATTTCTTTTTCCAATAGAAAGATTAATCCTGAAAATGACTAATTATTTGGTAATGAAGGCAGCCTTGTAATTCAAGTCAACATGTATTCCTTAAACTCAAGCGAGCATTGTCAAAATCTTTTGCTGATGTCATTTTTAATCAAGATAGATAATTGAAGAAAGTAGCCATTTACCTGTCCTGGCAATGGAGCGTATTCTGGTGAGGGCATACAGCAGGTAGGCGGCTGTGTTGCCTCTGAAGTCCAGCATGCGGTCAAAGGAAAACACATAGTCCCTTGACCTGGAAGATTACAACAATTTTTTTATATGAACTTTGATCACTGGAAAAAAGTGCCACAATCAAAACATGAATGGTTATATTAGTGTGGATATCTTGCTTCCTATTCATTATTACATAGGAAATAACAACAGTAAGACTTGATCTGACCTTCCATGCTATTTTTATCACTATGCCTCAGCAAGTGCTGCTCATATCACTGTACCTGTCGTGGCTGAGGTCAGCATATTTGATGCAACCATATGCAACAGCATTCTTGGCTTTGGTGAATTCCTCAGGTGTCAGTACCTTGTCCCTCTCCTTCTCCTTGAGCTTCTCCTCTGAGCGCTGCAGACCCTCATTCAGGAGATCAACCAGCCGCACAGTGTCACCTTTGATGACACAGACAAGTTAAAACCAGAAGCCAACCCTCGCTGGTGTACAAAATGTTATGAACCATATCCCACACACTTATGGCTGCTTCCAACAGGCTCTAGTTGAAGTAACATGGGCCTTTAAGAGTGTTTTTATAGTTCTAATGACAGATCAACAGAGAGATCAAAGTGTTTCCAAATAAAGGCCTATACATATAACAAGGGTAGAATGGCTACAAATGACAGGGTGCCTTATTTCAGTGGTTATTAATTTTTTACCAATAGACTGCATGTACTTCTGAAGTCTGAACCTTACATCTTCATCAGTATGGAAAACAGGATATAATGATTACATATTCTTTCATAAAAAATATAATTTCTTATATATAGATTCTAAATAACACTACTTTTCTTTATTGTGTTAAATTCTCCTGTCAAGGATTACTGTAAGAAATCCAGTCTTCCCATGAAGAATGACTCACCTGATCGTGTTTTGAACTTCTTCTTGTCTTCTCCCAAAACAACACCAAAGGTAACATGGTCAATTCGGGTCTTTTTCGCATCATAAATGCCTGCTTTTTTTGCACAGGCAAAGAGACTCTGTAAGCATGGACATAATTCTGCCTCAATCAAGAGCAACCATTATCTTTGAACAATGAACAATCATCAACATAAATTGAAACACAGGTGTTCAATAAAAAAATAATAAAATCTTCACCATTATTGATTTCATCATGAAAGTCAAGCATGATTTCAAAGTTCTTTAAGAAACATCTTCCTCTGTAAGGCAACTGATTCGGCATAAAGGTATCAACAGCCAAATTTTGCATAAAAATCCAAATTTTTGTCAAATTCAAAGCAGCCTGTAAATATAATACTGGGTGGCAAGAGTGTATAAAAGAACTCTCAAGACTTATGATTTCTTAAGGATGATAGTGGAGTCTCACCTTGAAGTGCTGTGCCTGGCCAGCATCTGTCACATACACCAGCCAGTCAGCCTTCTCCTCCCCTATCCGCTGCTTGATGCACGCCATGTCTGAGGTATCATACGTAAAGCCACCATCTGACTTCACTATAGTTAACGGTATGTCTGCTCCCTCGGCGAACATTACCTGCAATTTCATAACACCGTCCCTCAGTGGTGCTTTCCTATCACACAAACCTTCACAAGCAGAACAAATACAACTTGTAGCTGCAATATGACTGCCTGTTCTCCAAAGTGAACAACTTTGTGATTAATCCTTGCAAAAGAATGTGCCATTTCACTTTGTTCCTTTACTATACTGAGTGTTTCTTCAGTACGTACATGGTGATAATGATACTTTCATTCATAAGTAGAGTATGATGACATACCCTTCTTTACATTATGTCTGTTGGCACAAAGAGTCTCTTGTTATTACTCAGCATTAAAGATACAAAGGAATATCATACTGGTTGACCCAACATTAGCCTAAATGTTATACTGAATGGAGTTGCTCAATGTTCAGGTGGAAGTTTCATATCAGGAAAATATTGAGGATATCTGTAATGCTTTGCCACTGATTAGTACTGGGCTTGACGATAACTGACCTTACGGCCTTCATCTTCTTCCAGCATTCCTCCACTGTTAAGTAGATTCACTATGTCTTCCATGCGGCTCTGGTAGAAAGACTCGCCTCGGTCTATAATTTTCACTTGAAGGCGATCATAAACCTGCAAATAAAAAATCATTGAATACAATAATGTGAGTTCACCACAGAGTTAAGAATACTGACCGATGGAAACACCAGTAGAGCCACACCAACTCACCTTGGAGAACTCTCTCTTGGAAATCTCGCATATCTCCTGCCACCCCTTGATGTGAACCGGTTCGTGTGCTTGCAGCTTCACCACAGCCTGGTATGCCCTCTTCTTGAACTCTTCATCCTCATCAAATCGTTTCTTTGATTCTTTGTAAAATGTCTGCAGGTCTGAGATGGGTGGAGGTTTGGTGGCAAAGTCTGGGAAGCGATCCTGTTGAAATGTGTCATCACAAATAATTGAAGTTCTTGCTTTGAATATCATTATACAAAAACAATACAGGGGTGCATCAAACTTCAGTATTAATGAATTCTGCAAAAATTACACAACACTAATCTCTAAGTTTTAAGTAAGTTACAGTTGAAAAGGAACAAGAATGTTTTGTAAGGAATCATTCATCCTTTGACAAAAGTGCTGAGAATTTTCACCTCTAAGTGAGCAATCAGCATCCCAAACTGAGTGCCCCAATCTCCCAAATGGTTCAGCCGCAAGACGTCATGGCCCAGGAACTCCATGAGGCGAGATATGCTGTCTCCTATGATGGTGGATCTAGGAGGGGGAATGATGAGCTGAGTGACATGATGTGCACCTCAACATTTGCTTGTGTCTCAGTGAAGAGTAATTATTGGTTTTCATTCATGAAAGTGATCATGGCTATCCTGCTCTAACCTGAGGTGACCGACATGCATCTCCTTGGCAATGTTGGGTGAGGAGAAGTCCACCACCACTCTAAGGGGTGTGGTGGGTGGAGGAGTGACCCCATTTAGTACAATGTTGGTTACCTGAAAAGATACAATTCATCAGTCACAAATAATGAAATGCAACCACAACTATATTAACTCTAATCAAATGACAAGTAAATTCTCAGGCTTAACCCCTTCACTACGGTGACGCCTATGTGGGCGTCATGAAGCCCCAGTAGCAAATACGGTGACGCCTACGTAGACATCATATTTCTTTTCTGAGCTTTCTTCAGTTCAGTTGTCCCGTATAGTGTGTTGGATACCAACTACACACGCTGTATGCTGTCCTTGAAATCCTAGTGCTCCTCCCACCATCCTTGTCTCCACCAATCACTAAAGATAAGCTACATGCATCCCGCCTTGTGTCTAAAATTACCCAATGGCATAGACTGTTCCCATCTCTCTCTCTCTCTCTCTCTATTCCCTCCTCCCCATCTCCCTTTCCTCCCACCCCCTCTCCCTCTCTAAAGATAAGTTACATGCGTCCCGCCTTGTAACATTCGTGAAAACACACACACACACACACACACACACACAAATACAAAAACAACAAATTTTCTAATCTCTCTCTCTCTCTCTCTCGTTTCCTCTTCCTTCCCTCCCTCCCCTCTTCCTCTCGAAAGATAAGCTACATGCGTCCCGCTTGTGTCTAAAATATTAGCAAATGTCACTCTCTCTCTCTCTTTTTCTCCGAAGAGAGAAGCGTCCACTTTCCTCTTCGAAGGCGATATAGTGACTCAAAAATAGCAGCATAATACACAAAGACGACAAGTACGACAAGCTTGCACGAGTTTCCCGCGCTCGGGCGTGCGGCACTACCACCCGTATATCATACAGGCGGGCTTTTTTAACATCCGGCACGAAGGGGTTAACATTTTTCACTTTTTAATTGAGGCATGGAGAAGGAGAGGAAGAAGGCAGGCATATGATACATGTTGGAAGCAGCTTTAGCCAATGACAACTACCATGAACAAAGGATGAGAGATGTCACTTTTTTCATAACAATTAGTAAGAAAAGTGCTTCATCAGGTAGGAATCTGACTGTCCTGTACAATGGTTTGCCTTTAAGTAAAGAATATTCAATAATCTTCTAACTCTATAGAAGACAGGGCTGATGTAAAGTCATGCATCACCTGCTGCTTCATAAAGTCTTGGCTGAGGGTGATGTTGATAAAGCCTGGGCCAGAAAGTTCCAGCTTGGATATCAGAGGACTGGCTGGCACACTCTTGAGGATGCTGTCTCCCACTTCACGGGGATTCTTCTTTAAAGTCTACAAGATAATTAATTAACATTTTCATATTTGTACCTTATCATGTTACATACAACTGAAAATGAATAAAAATGTTTAGAAAACAAAACATTCTTAAAAAAAGCTTCAATGAATCATCATTATACAAGAATTGCACCATCATTCAATGTATCATGGATTCATGGGTGTCTGAAACTTAATGTGGTTAACAAAGTAATGGTGTCACTTCTAACCTTAGCAAGAGCCATGGCATCATTGCACTGGTAGTCAGCATGCTTAGAGACCTGGAGCTGAGCCACCACATTGGTCACACTGGGATAAGCTGACTTTATTGCACATGTGAAGAGGTTTTCCAGATGGCCAAGAACATTGCATGAGTTCTTTGAGTTTCCCAAGGATGCGGTGCCAGCATTTTCCCTTTGCCGCTCTATACTCTGAGGAAGGAAATGCATTGGTATCAGTTCATTGCATATTTTTTTTTTTTTTTTTTGCCTGTTTTTCATGCAGCTGTCGACTGAAAGGAAAGATATCTGGATGTAAGGTTCTGAGTGTCCAAACAGGAGGATTTGATGTACGGTAACACCTCAATGCCTCATGACATTACACAGCTATCTGAAGCTTTAAAACTATAACTATTATTCAAAGATATATGTACGTACTTGTTTTGTCAATTATTACGTGCATATTCTTCGGGGAGAAAAAAGAAAAAAAAGAAAAAAGTCAATCATTGCTACAGAAGACATCAGACATGCACAGGACACAGATAAGGACATGAAGCAAAGTGGAATTGAATGGCAGCGATCTTTCTTCTACACTGCATGTGACTCCATACCCCAGAGAGAGATGGAAGAAGGTTTGTGGGCCCCTCAGTGCACAACTTCTTCCTCGGCAAGTCACACATTGTGGTAACTGTAGGCAACCAGCCACACAAAACAGTAAGCTGGCACAACTGGGCAGGTTTTTGCTTTATGTAGTTCAGTAATGACACATTCACTATCTTCCTCAAATTATGTTCCTTTCTTGTACAGAATAACACTCAAATAAGTCTTTTCAACATGTTGAGAAATCCACAATGTTGATTGTTCGAGTAAGAAAAGTACATTTCACAGTATACAAGTGTATGAATAATTAATTACCCCTCAAGTAAACTTGAAGGAGACACCATCTCAATTCTGGAAGAAAACAAAAAATCAATGCAGACCAAACATTACTATCAGATCTGTCTTTCTCTCTCTCTCTCTCTCTACTACATGATAAATAGCCATGAAGAAAATGCATGAATACAGCCCTAGTGTATACAGTGCAACAGTTTGTAAGTGAAGCTACATATGCAATGAAAGTAAATTGTTTCATGCTAAAGGTTTATGATCTGATATTAAGCATTTATCAAATTATTTTGTACTCCCACTAATCATTCAGAAGAAGAATCCAATCAACACTCATACATCAACTATATACATGTGAAGCCAAACTTTGGCTGTGTACACCACAAGAATAATATAAAAAGATGGTCACTTGAAAAAAATTTAATAAAATTTGCAAATCTACTTACTTTCTTGAGAATGCCAATCCTGTACTTCAATTTTCGGTTTTCATTCAGGAGATCAAGAAGTTCCTTGTCAACAGGCTCAATGTTTTCTGTGTTGTCCAGACCACCTTCACTCAGAGACTGAAGACATGTGGCCAACTTTTCTGTCTCCTTTTCCTGCAGACGAGAAAACATATATATAATTATCACTTCAAAAAGGAAGAAAAGGAAAAATTGACAACCAAATCTTTAAAAAATAAAAACAATTGCCACTGCTGGGCAATAACCTGTCAATTAACAAGATTATAAGTGTCATTTTTAGTTCTGTTATCTTATATTCTAAGATCTTGTAAGCTCCACCCACTAGAGAACTGAAAAGCAAACCAGCAGAATTGCATGGCATGCTGCCCAAGGGAGAAGTATCCTACAGTTTGTTGACGATGTGTCCCTTACAGAAACTTTAGCAGCATTAACCACTTGCTCCATGAAGTTTATGCCATTTAAAAGTGAACAGCTGGTCTTCAAGGCCTTGCAATATTGTCAGTTGAATAAAAGTAATCATATAGGGCCATTTAATATAATTCTATTTTATTTTATAATTTTTTTTCAGATGAAAGAAGAGACAAACAGACACATTGGTTATTCTTCTTTAATGGTTATTACATTGAGAGGAAAAAGAAGGAATGATAGAAAAAAAAAAGACGAAGTACATAATATGATTAAAAAAAAAAAAAAAAAAAGCTGCCTGCCGTTGGCTAAATATGTCCAGTAAAACTTGCAGAATGATACTGTATATAAGGCAGTTATAAAGTGAAATGTCAAGCACCTCTTTGCTGGTATTTTTACACTATTTCTGCATGTAAGGTGTTCTTGCAAATAGTATCATAATGTAATGAATATGTTCTATTATTAGCAATCATGGAGCAAGGGGACATGTCTAGCAACTCTCCAGGTCACAGGTCATGGACAGAGGCAAGAGCGAGGTCCCTTGTCCCGCCCATCAGATTCTGCTGTGTTAAGGCAACGTTCCACACCATGTATTGCTTCTTCAGACATGTCCTTTATCATCACCTGTGTAAAGATAAGCTGCTCTGCAGAATATTTTAGTATGAATTGAATTACATTAGTCATGACCTTACACCGAAATCGCCGCAGAATATTAAGTACAGCACATATCCTATCCATAAACAAAATATCAGACAGATTAGTCAAGAGCAGCTATTCTGCATATCAACCCAATCAGGATTATTTAACCAGGAGAGTAAACCACTTTTCCGCCAAAAAGGAGGACACATATATATTTTATGCATCTGACAGCCAGCACAGTAATTTCATCACTTAACATTACGTCATGTTCATCAGACTACAGAACTACCACTTGCAATTGAACAACAACATTACCTGTGCGTAAAAAGTTGTCCCTTGATCAATATTATAACAAGCCTCGTGTTGGGTGAGCCTGTAACCTTCAACGTGCACCTCTCTAATTATGACACCATGCAACACTTACCGCCTTGGCACATCGCTGAGTGTATTCCCTTAAAACAGAGTCCGTCATGTCGCCAGGAGCAAGTAATCCTATGCAGGGAATCAGAAATGTATCTCTTCACCGGTAAGACAGAGAGGTTGGCAGCTGGCAGGCGGCAGCTCCCTTTTCCTTCTGCTGCTGTTTCTTCCTCTCACACGGGTCACTAAATTTTTGGATAAAATTGCATCATCAATTACTCTATATTATTGATATAAATAATCATATATCCGGCTATAAGCTGAGCACGTTTATTGTAGCGACTGATATGCAGTACCTGTCAAAAGAAAAAAAAACAACTTTGAAATTACTTTTCAATGAAGACATAGATCTATACAAAAATATTTTTTTCGAGCACTATTAGTGAAAAATATAGATATCTAATTACTGTAATGTTTGTAATTCGTTATTTGATACAGCATCTAGGTACTTACCTTACTGCTAACGTAGGTCAGAGATCACGGGTAGTGAAATGACAGGTGAATTCATTGCAAGTTGTCTTTGACCAACTATATATACAAATCATGTTGTATAAAAAAAATATATAAAGCATATTAGATGATAAAAAGACATTATTTTGAAGATTTTCATCAATGTTTTTACTAATGTCCAAAGCGTGGATACTCGCGTGGTCTCTTCTTCCCCTCAGCACAGCGGCGAGGTGAGGCGGGTGGCGGTGTTCTCATATTTAACCACATTTCACGTCTTATATTCAACATATCTTGCGTTTTTATTGACGAGATGCATTAATAAGGTTGTGTTGCCTCCCCAGATGACCAACAAGGAGGTAGTGCCGTCCGTGCAGGTGTATGGCAGGAAGGTAAGTAGGCGCCCTCCACACACGTGTCTTGTATTGCCTGCCGCTGGTGCTCCCTGCTTAGCTGAGGCCTCTATTTCTGCCCCTTGCTGGCTCTGGTAGGCTTATATCCCATTGCTAACCTCGCGCTGGGAATTAAGGTAGCAATGTGTGGAGAGCAGAAGAGGGAACAACAGCGGAAGCGCTAAAACGAACTGAAAACGGATTAAGAGTCATCAGAGTGCAGATATAGGTGTAGATATATATTAACTGCTGCCTTTGCTATACTCAAAACCATCTGAACTAAACTGGTCGTGGCTGAGTAGCATAACATGGTGGGCGTTAGGGGCGGTGTGGTTCAAGTCAATGGTATTCCTGAGGGACGTTTTCTTTGACGCATTAGAATGTGAAGAATACTGCGAGATAAGACAAAACCAAACGTTCTTACAAAATACAGAAAACCAAACTAGATACAATAAAATTTCAAATATATTAGTGTTCGGAACTTATCTGTTGATGAAATTGAAAAGAATATATGATCAAAATATGAAATAAGACAAACAGTAAACCAAGAATAGAACACAAATAAGAACAAGAAACATACAAAAAAGTGGGTGCTGTTACAAAGGATTTCAATCCCACTGGACTGGGCTGGAGGACCAAAATATTCGTGACGTTCAGAATTATTGTATTGCAGTTTAGAATAAAAATGTACTGTGTGATTAGGGTGTGTGCTGAGTAAGAACAAGAAGTTGGGTTACATTAAGGGGTAGGATTGTTATTTGAATGAGGGAGGGAGGTAATTCTTAGCCTTGATTTTCTCTCTCTCTCTCTCTCTCTCTCTCTCTCTCTCTCTCTCTCTCTCTCTCTCTCTCTCTCTCTCTCTCTCTCTCCCCCCCCCCTCTACATTGCCCTTGTATCAGTGATAATTGTAAAGAAAATATTTTTAACTGTTTTCTAATCTTTTGCATGATCCCATTGTGATCTCTTCTTTTGATTATCACTGCTTTCATAGGATGAAAGACAACAGGAAGGCTGAACCTTGACAAGAGTAGCGTAGGAATGTGTTCACTCTGGTGCTCATGTTCTGCTCTCGCTGGTCAAAATATCTTAAATGCATCTGTAGCAGAGGGAGATTGCCAGTGTGAATGCTTCCATTGAGATGCATGCAACAGTATTGGCCTGGACTGTGAGCAGAGCAATAGTGTGAATCAAGCCTTGGTGATCCTACCTTTTAATGTGTAGAGAATGTGGCTGTTATCTGCGAAATGGGAAATTAAATCATTAAAGTTTTGAATGCTGTGAGGAAAAAAATGTTTGAACTTGTTAGAATGACTAATTATTTGGATTAGGATTATAGGTGTAGTCATTTTTTTATTGTCAAAAATATAATAATGATTATGATTGATGCTGCAATAAAGAATGAACATCTAAACTTGCCCTTGTAAAGTTTAACTCTTTTTGGTATTGGCTAAGCTTATTGTTGATAGTGATGAAATCAGCTGAGTTATCAAAGATGGCTATGTAGAAATAATTGCAAGCATAAACACATGATGGGTCCCTTTTAAACTTTTCTTATATCTGTCTATGTGGAATAGCAGTATTATATTTTGCCAGTAATGAAATTGTCCTGTTATTCAAGTCACAACATTGCGTACCCTTCTGAGTTCCTGTTTTATTATCTTGTACAGAAAACTGCCACAGCCGTTGCCCACTGCAAGCGCGGGCACGGCCTCATCAAGGTGAATGGCCGCCCCCTGGAGTACATTGAGCCCAGGACGCTGCAGTTCAAGCTGATGGAGCCCGTCCTCCTCCTGGGCAAGGTGGGCAGCTCATCAGTATCTAATGACAGTGCTTAGTTGTGGCTTTGAGTGATTGGTTTCCTTGACTACCACATCCTGTATTTCCTTGAGTTTCTACCTATGACTGTTTCCTTTCAGGAGAGGTTCTCTAATGTTTCCATCCGTGTCCGTGTGAAGGGGGGCGGACACACTTCCCAGGTGTATGCCATTCGCCAGGCCATCTCCAAGTCTCTGGTGGCATACTATCAGAAGTGTGAGTATTGCTGCAGTGTACTAAACAGTCTGAGGGAATGTCCCATGCTGGCAATCAGTCTTGCTCAGAGAGGTGAAGGTGGTGTGCTGACTGCTGTTTGGCACAAAACCATTTTTAGAAAACTGAAAATTCTGTATTACTGATTAAAGTCTTGTTCAGGGAGGAACTGTGAAGATGTTCATGGTTGGCTTCACCTCTGCTAAAATTACTTTTGTCTGGTTTTCACCAGCTGCAGATTTATTAACATGCTTTCTGACAGGAAAGACAATGGGATTTCTCCTTTTGTCTTCACTGGATGTGGTTCAAAGCTGTCAAGTGAATGGCTAGATAATCAAACTTGATATTTTCAATATTTTCTCTCTCAGTGGAATTAACATCTGGATGGTTTTTTAAAGGACAAATTTGGTGTGTCACTAGTAATAGGATATTCTGCTCCCCAGTTGTTGATGAGGCTTCCAAGAAGGAGATCAAGAACATCCTCATCAACTATGACAGATCCCTCTTGGTTGCTGATCCCAGGCGGTGTGAGCCCAAGAAGTTCGGTGGTCCAGGAGCCCGTGCTCGCTACCAGAAATCCTACCGATAAGCTTCATCTCGTGACCCTTACAATAAATTTATGGGCGTGTTACTTTTCTTTCAATTTCCTTGCAAACCTTTATTTGATTTCTGGCTTAAAATATTTTAAAGAGCTGTCGCTGCCACATTTTTAATGCTTCTATCCTTCTCTCCACCTGTTTATTTGACATCCAGGCTTCTGATCCATACAATGAACCAGTGCTTCAGTGCCAATAGTGTGGATGAGTTTTTCTTCCAATGAATTCCCTTGTTTTCCTATCTATTCTTCCATATTACCTACATTTCCAATATACCAAGCAATGTTGATTCACACTGCCTTTCATCTACCATCTGACACAATCCAATAACCCACCAATGTTGATTCACACTGCCTTTCATCTACCATCTGACACAATCCAATATTCTAGCATTAGCTTCCTTTCATTACCACAGCGTGTGACTGTTGATGGCTGCCTTAGTTCTTTTAGTCCAGTTGTATCCGGTGTTCCGCAGGGAAGTGTTCTGGGACCTCTTCTTTTTATTATTTATACATCTGACATGTGGTGTGGGATTGAATCTAATATGGTTGCTTATGCTGATGACACCACTATATATGCGACAATTCCTTCCCCACAGGATAGGCAGAGAGTCGCTAATGTACTCACTCAAGATGTTTCAAGGATTCTGTCATGGTGTGATCGGTGGGGTATGAAACTGAACCCGAGTAAATCCCATAGTATGGTTATTAGCAGATCAAGGACACCTTTCCCAGTTCACCCTGATATTGTTGTCAACGAAGTACCTATTCCTAATTGTTCGTCTCTGAAGTTACTCGGAGTCACCCTTGATCCCAAACTTACTTTTGAGTTGCACTTGCGTTCACTTGCATCATCAGTCTCATGTAAAGTTGGTTTGTTACGCAAATGTAGGCGGATATATTCCTCTGATGATATTGTAAGAAATTGCTTTTACTCTTTCATACTGCCTCATTTTGAATATTGTCACTCTGTGTGGATCTCTGCAGCAGAGTCTCACTTAAAGCTTTTAGATAGAGCATTCAACCAGATTAAATTTCTTCTTCCTAATCTTGAGATTAATCTTCGGCATCGTCGTTTGGTTGGATCATTGTCCTATTTCTTCAAAATCATGTCTAATTCCAACCACCCGTTGCATTGTCATTTGCCTGCCCTTCACTACCAGCACGTGCTACAAGACAATCCTTGATCATGAATGACCGTTCCTTGTCTGTGAATCGATGTAATACTTCACAATTTTCCCGGTGTTTTATCCCAGTATCTGCTAGACTCTGGAATACAATTCCCAACGAGATTGTTAATTCTAGTAACATTGAAGCATTTAAAAAACGTGTGAATACCTTTCTTCTCTCTGAACTCACTACCTCTTAGATCTCTACCAATCTTCCTATTCTGTTGTTCATTCCTGTTACTTCCTTTCACTTATCGGTGAGGTGCCGCCCACTGGGCCTTTGGGTTTATGCAGTTATGCTTTCCAGTGGGTCGCCTTCATTGACCTCATAATAATAATAATAATAACACACCATCCACATAGATGTTAAACAGTCATGCTGAAATAAGTCTGCTGTAACCATACTTAACTAAAGACCATTCACTTCTGTTTCCTACTCAATCTACTATCTACAACATACAACTTCAAGATATTTCTCTCCTATCATTTTGTCATGCCTTCTCTAAATGGATTTACAGAAGGCATGATTATATATTTTGGATAAAACATAAAACATCTTTACCCTTACGATGATTTTGAGAAGCACCTGCATCCCCTCTTATGAGGCAACATCCATAAGACATAAGCATGACAACAGTGTGTTATATATCAGAATCACTCAACAATGACAATACTTTACCTTGTGGAGCTTATTGCTATTTGTGCAATGTGAGTGGACTGCACCCATAATTACTGGTAAATCTAGTTAGTAATGATGGCACAGGATAAAAGAATCCTGATACATATTCATGAATACAGGAACTTATCACACATCACACATCCCAAGCAGAAATTCCATGAAAGAATGTCCTCTGCCAACACTGAAAGCCTAAATGGGAGAGAGCCTAGCTGTGGCATGACTATTGACTTAACCTTCAGAGAATAAAAATTTTTGGAAGAGTTGTGGCAGCTCCACTAAAGGAGTACTACATGAAAACATTGTGGGAAGCCATTGGCACCACCAAGACAAGGTACTGTTGCCAGCTGTGGTTTCCATACACATTAGACTATTACATCCCTGAAATCAGTGACAAGATACAATTGGTGAGGATGCCAGTACATAATTACTTTATACTGAACAGGCTAGGTCTGTATAACTAGCTTATTCAATTTCTCTGTGATCGAAGTGGAATATGTGACAGTTGTCCACAAGGCTCTATACATAACAAGCCTATAGTTACAAATACAGATGTCCCATATACAATGCAGTAGTGACAGCCAGTAAACTACCGTGATAGTGCCACTAGACCAGCAATCAAGTAGAGATCACAACTAGTTCATGGTCTCAACTGCCCGGTGTTGAGAATGAAATATATTTTCCATTTTCTTTCATTCACGAGTTGAAATTTTACTTCAATAAAGTTTAGATTATCAAGAGTGAGTATTGAGTGGTAGCAAAACACAAGTTGAGACAAGGTACTTTATTTTCTTTCTCTAACGTTTCGGTCACAAGACCATCTTCAGAGATGGTCTTGTGACCGAAACGTTAGAGAAAGAAAATAAAGTACCTTGTCTCAACTTGTGTTTTGCTACCACTCAATACTCACATTTGTCTTCATCTCAACATTATCAAGAGTGTACATTTATAAAAGTTATAAAAATATACTTTTGTTGAGTAAGTTATGTCAGGTCTTGATGAAAATCAATGACTGCAGCAAAAAAATTTTTTGACCAAATGTAACAAAGATATTTCAGTGTCTGACTAGTGCTGCACACTACAACTGATAAAAAAATAAAATAAATAAATAAAAATAAATGAAAATTCATAGCAGAGTTAACCATTACAAGGATCTTCCAGTTACCATAATGAGAAAATATGTTGATCACAAGTACACAGAAAAGCATTTATGAATTGCTAGATTTGAAGCTGTCCACACATTATTTATTACAATAAGAATGATGCTACATACCTGCCGGCTGTGACTATGAACTAGTAAGTGGTGAGCACCTCCTACACTTTTCACTCCATATATGCGTACATACAGCCTAAATTACAAGGATTTGGGATTTGATAAAAGCATCAAGTTTAAATTTTTTTATTTTTATTTTAAGATCTCATACTTAAGAACGAGGCCTCTCCTTCTTTTCCTTGTAGAGGGCAAGAAGGGACACGTTGGCTACCTTGACGACCTTGAACCTGATACCTGTAGGAGACAAGGAATACATCTTAGTGCTATGAACTAGAGTCAATGACATCTTGGCCAGAAGAAATATAAGTATTCTTCAGTACTTTGCTGCTCTTAAAGAAAATAAGTAGCAATTAATAAATACAAGATTTTAATGCCAAAGCCAAATACAGGCAGCCATTCATCCTCACCGGGAATGTCACCCACGGCATGACCCTTTCGGCCAAAACCTGCCACTAGCACCTCGTCGTTCTCCTCGATATAGTTGAGGCAACCGTCACGGGGCACGAAGGCGGAGATCTTCTTGCCGTTCTTGATGAGCTGGACACGCACGCACTTCCTGATGGCAGAGTTGGGCTGCTTGGCCTCAATGCCACTGTAAGGAACAAGATAATGAGCATTGATTAATGAGAATTAGTAATAGAAGACATACAATTAAACAGTACAAAGGCAAAATCTAAGGTATTTTATTCATGTAAGAGGGGAAATATGGCCAAGAGCAACAAAAATGACTAAAGAAAAAGGTCCACTTTGATGCCAGTTCACAAGCAGTCTGAGAGTTAGCCAAAAGAATGGGATAAATGTCTTCAAACTCACATTTTCTCAAGGACGATTCCCTTAGCGTGAGAGGCTCCTCCGAACGGGTTAGCCTTCCAGCGGGTCCCCAAGTGAGCCTTTTTGTAGTCCTTGTCGTGCCACCGCTGCTCCCGCCGGTGGTTCACATGCTTACGGGCTGTGCGGATTCCTCGTGGTTTGCCTGAGCAGAACAAGTGGTTAAAACGAGATAACGATGCATAAAAGGCAATTTTATTATCTCTGGTTCCACTCTGGCAATGCATGATACTCTGCAGAACCATGTGGAAACATTTCAGAAAAATTATGAAAGGTTAAAAAAAAAAAATAAATAAATAAAATAAATAAAAATGAAGCAGTTGGAAAATAGTATAAAAGCATTAAAACACTAGAAATTCACACATAACATTAAGACAATAACATTCATGGCAATGCAACGACAAACTGCCTTCAGTAAGATTTTAGGTCATCTATGGCCATTAGAAACCTGGTTATTATGTTTTACAAGTTGTCCATGATACCCGGCACATTCTGCCTCTTGATGTTGCAATACCTTTCAGACATTTAATAAATTTTACAAACCTTGTATCATTATACAAAGGTAATAGATGAAAATAAACTAAGTTGGCCTTTACGTGCTTTCAAATTAAGTCAAGAGGATCAACTTTCACCACCTTTAGATGTAGCGCCTCCTTGCACATACACACACACACCATGCCATGGAAGTTGGTATCTCAGACTGGTCAGAGTTGGGCACTACCAACAGGCCACAGCTATACGTCCTACTCATCTACCCAAGAACACACAGAACGCTCGGGAGCAGCTGTTCTGCAGATCACTCTCATAGTGCTTCAAGTTAACAGTGACACTGCCTGTCACTTCAAAAAGCCGACAAGGAAGTTTGGCGGACATAAAGTATTTCCTCAAAAACAGATAAACTTCTGCCTCTATTCCTAGTAATTTTGCTGATGTTACAACCAGTAGCGCACTAATCGCAACACCAACACAGCCTTCCCTACCACTGAATCACAAGCAGCAGCAGGAGAGACACCGGTACTATAATAAACACACCAATGCCTCTCGCTCAGCCCACCACCACCACCACCTCCTGGCCACATGTGCCCGCCGCCACCACCACACCTTACCCTCATTTACACCACTCCACGCCTCACAACGCACCCAGGACACACTCAATGCTACGCGGTACACTTAATTCATCGATCCAGTACAAGATATGCCAGTTTTCCAGGGTAAAAGAGCGGTAAAGTGAATAAAAATGAAGACAGCGGCGACTCACCCATCTTGCCAGGCGGTGTTGTCCTCGGAAAGAATAGCGTCAGCCAGCACACCGTAAACTTGCTCCTCAATATTGCACGCAAACATATTTCTAACTAAGAAAATGAAACAAAAAATAAATTAGAGTATAAACGTATGTGTTATATTATAAACAACCTTAAATGAATAAAATAATCTTTATGTTATTATTGACCGCGTATATTATCACCAAGAACGTTCACAACTACACTTAAATTGAACGTAGAAATAAATTATTATTGAAATTCATGATTAGTTTTTGGAAATAGTGAGAAAAATAATTGAGTGTTTGTATTTCGTAGTGGATCTGTGTTTACTGGAGTCACCTGATCCAAGATGGCAGCGACAAGTGTCATTCTACTGCTGTGCTCCCTTTTTTCGGGAATTTTAGCCAAAGATCGAGTCCCAGTATTGATATGGAACAACAACCAGTAAGTACAAGTATCGGATTGTCGGCTGGCGTGGCAGTATTGGCATATTATTCCATTACTTTGCTTATAATGCAGGTGTTTGTTACTCATCGATACTGTTTCCCTAATAATTTTCCAGAGCGGTCTTTTTTATTGATTGATGAAGCCTGTGGCGAAGGTCTGTGTCCCTGGTGTGCTGTTAGGAGCGTGTTGGCTGCCTCCTGGTGTGCTGCTATAAGGAATGACTTAATCACGTCTCATCATTCCTTGCTTTAAAAGATTGGGGTTCATTTGATCATTTCATCTATTTTATTTTTTTGTTATTTGTTTCCTTCAGGTTTTGATTATTTTGGTAATAATTAAGACGAGGCACGCCGCTCCGTTGCCTACTGTTTTCCTGGAGAGCTGGTGGGGGGGCGAGGTGTTCCTGTGGAGGAAGTTATACGATCAAGTATCACCCATCAACTCGAAAAAATAAGTGCAGGTTATTGCTGCTGTTATTATGATGGTAAAAGTACAGAACCACTGCTCCCCCCCCCAACAAGCTTGGGGGACTGTGGGGAATCGGGATTTTGGGGAGGGGAGCCAAAAGGATATTACTCTAGAGTTTCACCACAATCAGCTACGTGTTTTTTTACCCACCTCAAGAGATAGAGCTCCTGATTACGAGTAATTTGAACCCCATTTATACTAGGTGCAACCTTTTTGAATGGCGACACAAATTTTTTAAAATTTAAGCGTGTTTTGGTGAGCCGTGACACTATAGCCTCGGCGGGCTCCGTGACATACCATTGTCTGAGCATGCGCCTAATTGTTTATGCTGATTGGTTCTGTTCTTTGAAACTGAAGCGGCAGCCAATGAAAAAAAAAAAGCATAATTATTTCCACCAATCACGACGGCCCCTGAGGTTAGGTTTAGTTAGGTTAGGTTAGATTAGGTTTTGTTAGGTTAGGTTCTTTTCTGGACGAAACAAATTTTTGTGGTAGATTTCGGCTTGTTTTTAATGAATTTACCAGATGTTTTTTTATGCAAATCATAATATGTTTCGGGGCTGTAAAAAAAAATTGGTTGATTTGCGGCAAAAACAAGTGGTATTTTAATTAAAAACAAGCCGAAATCTACCAGAAAAAAAGTTTCGTCCAGAAAGGACAAGGTGGTGAAACTGTAGGTTTACCGCCAAAAGAGGCAAGATATGGTGTTCCAAAAAAAAAACAAAATCTAACCTAACCTAACCCAACCCAAACCAACCTAACCTAACTCAGGCTCAGTGTGCTCCGGGAAGCAAAATGGAAATAACAATTGTGGACTTAGATTCTGGTAGGTACCTAGAATGTTTACTTTATTACTGTGGACATAATAAGGTCGAGCACTCACCAAAACTCTCACTGACGGTAAACACGTTACATATACACTGCACTGTGCTATACGTATTATACAGATTAGCGTGGAGCAGTGATTCTAGAGAAGAACCATTATGACGGGCGCCATCTTTGATATATACTACTGAGAAAAAGTCTCCAGAAATCTGTGGTAAAAATCTCCAGAAATTGTAGTCAGAATCTTTAGAAATCTGTAGTAAAATATCCAGAAATCGTAGTCAGAATCTCCAGAAATCAGTAGTCAAATCTCCAAAAACCTGTCGTCAAATATCCAGAAATAGTAGTCAGTTTCCAGGAATCAGTAGTTAGAATCTATCCAAAGTAATTGATAGTGAAATCTCTAGAAATCTGTAGTTTATACCGCTTTCCTCCCCCCAGCAAGTACATACACCTAACCTAACGAAACACCTAAAAAATTACATCATTATGTCACACTGGTGAGGTGAAGAGGTTCTCAGGGCAATGGAGATGCTTACGGTTTTGCGGCTTCGTTGATAAACATTTGGATCTTTACATCTATTTATTGCATCTCAAATATTGCTAAATATCCCACATAATGACTTTTTTTTTCCTGCTGAACACTGGCACCTTTTGCTTCACCTCTGTCCACTGGGTAGCCTTATTAACAAATGATGGTGAGCCTCTGTCAAAACGCCTGACTGGTCTCTAAGACATATGAAAACGTGTAACTGAACTACCTTGGAAAGGTGTCATTGGTGGCCCTATGAAAAGCAGTGTGTGATTTGCGGCACAGGTATGTAGATACCATGACATCTTAATATCCTGCTGACAACAAATTTCATTAATAAAGAAAAGAAAGTCATTTCAGTGTTTACTCTTGACTGGTGCAAAGCTCACTGGACTTAGAAATAGAAAGTCTTGAATTTTGCTGCACTCTTGATTGTTACTACAGCCACACTACACTGCAATTTCTCTGGTGTGGCTGGATTTGAAGCCTGTAAGAATATTTGTGTTGTTACAAGTTTTGTGTTGTTACAAATGTTGTTGTTGTTGTTGCAGAGTGAAGGACAACTTCCCAGCAGTGCCAGCCCTACAGGCCATTGACTATGCTACATTCCAGTCCAAGTACTTGGCAAACTTTGACGCCAAGAACATCATCCTTTTCATTCAGGATGCGGTGAGCTCGTTGAGTTTGCTGCATTGCTATAATGATAATAATAAGAATCATCATAATGGTGATAAAAACACACGTCTTGAGCAGTTAGTTTAGAGCTGCCTTTAGGTGTATATGCTGCATGTAGCAGTGAGAAAGTGTCTTGTGGAGTATAATTGAGATTCATCAAGCTAAGTGTTCACATTTCGTATGGCAGCTGAGTGTGGAGGACCTGTCCAGCCATCCGTCTGAGTTCCAGGCTGTGGACAAGTGGATGACTGAGAGCCACTCCCTATACTTGCCGAATGTGGAGGAGCCGGGCCACCTCACCCATGACTTGGCCTCCCACGGTTACAATGTAATTGTCTTGCCTTGCTGGATGCTGAGACGGCTCCTGGATGTGGCCTCTTTCTATTCATCTTTGGCATTATCTTTAAAGCTTTGTCATAAATGAGTTTTATATTATTTTGATGCTCTCCAATATTGAAAGGCAATGATGGTGATGACACTGAGATGGTCTTCATGTTCCTTGTGTCTCAGGTTGTGTCCTTGGAGCCTGGAGTGCCAGCAGCAGGCCTGGACCTGAAGCAGCAGGACAACAACCTAGTAGTTGTTAAGCTGCCTTCTACTCTCACCAACCCCAGCAGGAGTCATGCTCTACAGAAAGCAGGTAATTTGTGTAGAAACATTGAATAAAGCAGTTCCTCTTTCCAATCTTGTTCACACTTACTGTACATATTCTATAATAGCCTGCCTCAGTTGTGTGGTTGTTGAGGTTGTAGTGGTAGAGGACTGTTGCCTAACCTGACGTGATGCCCTTCTCCCTCACAGTTGAAGTAATGCAGAATGTCATCTCCAAGATTGGTGCAAAGAGGGAGTTTACTTTCATCTTCACAGGACTGAAGCCATCTGTGGTAAAACTAAGAAAGGAATTGTCTATTTATTAAATTTAATTCATCTATATTCTGTATAGAAATGGTCCTTTCCTTAATATGCCTACAGCTGGAGTAGAGATGAAATTTTGTTATTTACTCTACCATTTGTCACTCATTGTTTCAAAATCCTAATGAGTGAGGTCTTTTCTTGCTCCACCAACACAACGCTGCCACAGGAGGACACCAGCAGCAAGTATGACGGACGAGTGCGTGTGCGTCGTGCTGCCGAGATCCCCCAAGAACAAGGATTCCACAGCGAGAGTTGTGTCAAGATGTACTTCAAGCAGAACTTCACTTTTCAGATCTATGACAAAACAGGCGAAGTGTGAGTAGCCTTTGTCTCCAGGCCGCGTGGTTTGCCTCTTCTTAGCAGTGTGCGTTAGCTTTCTGACTCTTCTGTAGTTTGTATAAATCTTGCCAAGTTAGGACAAATAGATGTTAGATTGATTAGCTTGAATTGGATATTTATACACGTAATTTGTCTTTCAGCAAAACCAAGATTGTTTTTGATGATCACTCTTCAACTGATACTGGACACTGTGATGGTACAGATATTGGTCCAGAGAGGCATGCCAGCCTTAATATGAAGTTTACCAGTGGAGTGGAGCCCTTCACCAAAATTATGTTCTCGTGAGTAAATTGTACAGCTCTTGTTTGTCATCATCATCATCAGTCACTGGAATGGTGCAGATGAGGCATTTGCATGATTTTATTTCTATTCTCTGCATATCCAGGCTCTGGAACTCAGCAATCATGTGCTATTGAGACACTGACATTTGTATGAGCCAGTGTCAGTGATTCTCCTGAATGTCAAAGGTGTCAAAAGATTAAGGGATGTGTTGCCTTTCTTGCACTTCAGGAATACCTCAAAAAATTATTTTTAATTTATGTGTGGGATGTCCAGATTTTTTAGATTTCTGAACAATTCTTGTCATCATCCAGTGTGAGGTGTTATATTAATTCAGTAAAATGATCCTTCCAGATTCAACTTCAAGTCTGAGAGAAGCTCATGGGGACTCATTAATGCAGATGTTCTTCTGAATAACTCCAAGTCCAGTAACAGTTTGGAGGTGAGTATGAAGGCACATGTAAACATGTGTTGTTAGCTGAAGTCAGTGGTCTAGTATCTAAGACTGAATCTTGTACTGGTGATGAAAGAAGACTGATCTAAAATGTTATTGAATTTATATATTTCTTTTGTTTTTATTCTAGGTTCTAGGATTGTGAATATTCTTGTTTTGTACTTATAAAAAATACCAACCAATCATTTTGCAGCTGGTGACTCCTGATATCTCAGGAATTCCGGTGGGCATGTCATACTCCTGTGCCCTGCCTGTATACTTTGCATCCAATGATTCTGCTATAGGAAACAGGATGGATGTGACAATGGAAGGACTTCAGGTATGGAGTTGGCTTTAAAAATAGTAATTTTTTCTTGTGTTGTGCAATCAGCAATCAAAGCTATAGCCATAACTTTTTTTTATTTTTATGGAGCAGCACGTATACTATTATCTTGTAAGACATCATGTAATATTATCCAGAAGGCATGCATTGCATTAATGACTGGCAAGCAGATAACAGAGTAGAGTCCTTATGGCTGGATGTTAGAGTAAACAAAAGTAAGGTTATTAGAGTAGGAGCTTTTTATAGGCCACCTAACCAGTCAGCAGATGTAGACAACCTTATGGTAGATGAGATAAATAGGGGGTGTACTAGTCAGACAATTATCTTAGGGGATTTTAATCTTAAGTCAGTAAACTGGGAGAGGATGGTAGGAGATGCTAGTGAAAATAAGTTTATGGAAAGTTTTCAGGATAACTATTTAGTGCAGATGGTAGATAAACCTACTAGGGGAGGAAGGTTTTAGACATAGTACTAACAAATATTGAGCATTGTTTAAAGGAAGTTGAGGTAGGAGAGACTTTAGCAAACAGTGACCATCATATAATTAGATTTATCATTAATTCCAGTAGGGATAATATAGTGAATAAGACTAGAGTCCCAAACTATCAGAAAGGCAATTATGGTAGGTTACGTCAGTTATTAGGAGAGGTAAACTGGGAAGATAGTTTTGGAAATAAAACTGCACAGGAGATGTGGGATATTTTTAAGGTTGTAGTAAAGGGTATAGTGATGCAGTGTATCCCTTACAAAGATATAAGGCAGAGAAACAGGAAGCCATTATGGTGGACTCATGAGATAGGTAGCCAGATCATAGAGGAGAAGAAGGGCATACAGAGAGTTGCAGAAAAGTGGGGATGTAGATTATTAGGTACAGACAGGTCAGGGATGATTTGAGTAAGGTTATAAAAAAAGTAAAAGGCAGGCAGAGATAAAACTAGCTAGAGCTGGGAGTAAAGATCCCAAAAATTATATAGTTATTACAAGGTCAGTGATAAAAGAAATAAGGATAGGATTGGACCACTCAGAAAAGATGGTGTAGTAGTGGATCAAAATGAAGACATAGTAGAATTATTGAATGAACAATTTTCTTCAGTATTTACTAGGAAAGAATAGGAAATCCTGTTACAAACAGTGCGACGAGTAGTTTAAGAGCTTTAGAAAATATTGATATAAAACCGGGAATTATTAGGAAATTTATTCTTGAACTAGACGATAGGAAAGCTAGTGGTCCTGATGAGCTACATGCCAGAGTACTTAGGGAGGGTGTAGACAGTATTTCTGAAGCACTTAAGTTAATCTTTGAAAGATCACTTAGGTTTGCTGAGATACCTCAGGACTGGAAGTTAGCTAATGTTACTCCAATATTTAAAAAGGTAGGAAGGATGATGCGAATAATTATAGACCGATCAGTTTAACTAGTATAGTATGTAAGATACTAGAGAAAATCATTAAGGGTAGTATTTGGGAGCATTTAAATGAGAATAGATTAATTAGAGATACCCAACATGGCTTTAGATCAGGGAGGTCCTGTCTTACAAATTTGCTCGATATCTTAGAATATATTACCAAGGAGTTAGATGATGGAAATAGCATAGATGTTATATATCTAGATTTTAGCAAGGCGTTTGATAAGGTACCGCATAGGAGGCTAGTGTACAAATTGAGACTACATGGGATAGGGGTAGGTTAGTTGATTGGATTAGTGAATGGCTTTCTGATAGGAAACAGAGAGTAGTATTAAATGGGGCAATGTCTGAGTGGAAGGAAGTGGTTAGTGGGGTACCCCAAGGATCAGTGCTAGGACCTCTTCTTTTCTTGGTGTACATTAACGATTTAGATATAGGAATTAGTAGCAAAGTATCAAAGTTTGCAGATGATACTAAGATAGCATGTGCAGTACAGGGTGAAAAGGACAATTACAGAATACAACGAGACCTGGACAGGCTGATAGCATGGGCAGACAGGTGGCAGATGGAGTTTAATTCTAAAAGTGTCAGGTTATGCATTTAGGTAAAGACAACACAAACTTTAACTATGAGATGGAGGGATGTTGGCTAGAGGCAGTAGAGGAAGGAAAGGATTTAGGAGTAGTGATAGACAGGACTATGAAATTTTCAAAGCAATGTTTAGAAGCAAGAAATAGGGCAAATAGGATCCTGGGTTTTATAAATAGAAATGTTAGTTATAAAAGTAAGGAAGTGGTGCGTAGCTTATATAATTCCTATGTTAGGCCCCATTTAGAGTATTGCATACAGGCCTGGTCACCCCACTATAGGCAGGATATCAACATGTTAGAAGCAGTTCAGAGAAGAGCAACTAGGATGATACCAGCATTAAAGCGCCTGGAGTATAGAGATAGATTAAAGGAATTAAACATGTTTTCATTTGAGAGGAGATGTATAAGAGGGATATGATAGAGTTATTTAAAATGTTCTCAGATACAAACTACATAGATGTGAGATCTTTCTTTACCTTAGAGGAGGGAAATAGGACTAGAAATCATGGCAGGAAGATTAGAAAGCAAGGCTGCAGGTTAGATATAAGAAAATATTTCTTTAGTCATAGGGTGGTAGACTTCTGGAATGCATTGCCAGAGACGGTTGTAAATAGCACTAGTTTGACAATGTTTAAAAACAGATTAGATAAGCACTTAAATTTATTAGATTTATAATTATGTATAGCACTGCATGATAGTTTTTATAAGAAATTTACTATAGTTAAACAAGACATGATCCCCATGTATGGGGACCACAAATTGTAGAGGATTTCGCTGCAGGACTTAGCCCTGTTAATGGGCCAAATATTTAGAATTAGTATATAATGTATTGTGTAGTTGTAAGTGTATCTTTAAGTACTAATGACGAGGTCGCTGTGCGACTGATACAGGATAACCTAGATGGGCCCTGGTGGCCCTTTGTTATCCTATTATTTATGTTATGTTATGTTAAGCAGATAAGCACACCAATTTTTTTCCTTTGTCTTTCAGATGGAGGCATTCTTTGATACCAACAACAACAACAGCACCTTTGGTCCAGCCTGGGACTGTGTGGGATTCTTCACAGTGCCAATCTGGGCTGGTCTGCTGACAACATTGCTTTTGCTCCTTATTCCCTGTATTGGCCTGTACATGCTGAGTGACATCAAGACCATGGACCGATTTGATGACCCCAAGGGACAACCCATTATGGTTCCTAATACTGAGTAAATATTGCATTGAAACATTTGAGATAAGGTAATGAGGTTATAGCAGAGTTAGCCAGTCATTAAACTCTGAAGTAAGAACAGTATTGGTTGTAACTTTGTGAATGGTAAGCTGTCAGCCACTTCATTTATTACTTACACTGAGCAGATATTTGCTATTCATTGAACTGCTGTGAAAAATTCTTATATTTACTCTAAATTCATACTTAGTGAGCATGTGGGCTCCTTATATATATGTATGGCATGAACCACTGATAGATGAAAACAGTGCACTTCCATTCAGAGCTGAGTGCATTTAAAGGCAGCTTCCCTTCAGTGATACAAGGAGACATCACAAGATCAGTCCACACTTACCTGAGTCATGCTGTAATGAATTGTTCTTCAAAAAGTAAAGAAAGAAAAGAACAGGTAGTGTGAAAAATGGATATGGCAAAGGTTAGCCAAGGCTGCTGCTTGTTTTAAATTAATGGACAAGTCAGACTAAACCATTACTTTTCTTCAGACTTGTTTTGTAAGAACTTGTGCTTGACTAATAATTCGCTGTGGTTTATTGCCGTATTGTGTGGTGATTAAGTTATATGTGTTATGAGGAAACTATAAACCTTGTTAGGTATTACATGAATAACAATTGTTATGTAGTGAACAAATGTATATGGTCTCAGTTTTAATGGCACCTTCTTTAAAGGGTAGCAAAACACTTTAAGAGAGTAAATTTTTTGTTATGTACATGAGTAATATGGAGATGCCAATACAGGAAATACATAAGTTTCTCTCTCTCTCTCTCTCTCTCTCTCTCTCTCTCTCTCTCTCTCTCTCTCTCTCTCTCTCTCTCTCTCTCTCTCTCTCTCATTCTTTTCTTTCTAAGACTCAGTCAATAGAAAGTGTTAGTGTAAAAATAAAATAGAATCTGTACATAAGAAAACAATATACTAGACAATAGTACATAGATTTCAAACTATATTACTGCACAAATGACTGCAATTGAATATAAAAGCAGATGTCAGATATCATCATTACTTCAACACTTAAGTTGTAAATTTTTACTGTACTATTACATTGTTTTATTAGATATCAGTGTGGTAAACTATGTATGTGTGTGTGTGTATCAGAAATGCTGCATATTTATTGGAATGTGATGTGGGATAGTTATTGTTAGTTATTATTTTTCCCTGTGTAGCAAAAACATTCCAAGCTTTCGTGTTGTGACTAAATCCTCAGTATTTGCAGTCCTTCTAACTATTTCTCTATTTGAGGTCCAGCTCTCCCTGAAAGGGGTGTTCAAGTCATCATCTATATCTAAGAAATACCCAAATTATGTATGTATGTATGTATGTGTGTGCAATCTGTAATCCAGTAATAAATCACTAAACAGTTGCCAAGCATTGGGAGAATCATATTTTGAATGCATGTATTCCCTGACAAACTATTATTACATACAAGTATGATTTCATGACAAGATATTTTAGTCTAATAATTTACTGTGATTATCAAAATAAGAATACAGAAAAATTTGGGTAATTCTTACTTTATGTATCATATGTACAGTGATAAGAAATATATGGTGTCGTGAAATTACAGTTGTTTAGCATTTGTTCCAAAACAATTTCATTATCATGACCACTGAGTCGAGAGAAATGGCTTTGCTATGCCTCCAAATATTCCTAGCCCTATCTGGCAGAGGTAAGTATGCATGCAAACCTTTACACAAACACAAATGCACACACACACACACAGAAAGGGTTTGCTCTTATGTAACTGATACAGTTATGAAACTTTTTTCCAAAACTTACATACCTCATAAAGCAAGTCCTTAATTAACCATGTGTTGAGACAAACACCATAGTGTGTGATGGAGATGAAAATTCTCTTCCAATAATTCCACACGGAGGAAACATACAATGAAGTACTGCCTGAGATGCTGCATCATTAATAACAATGACAAATATAATAATAATAATAATAAAAAACTATCACAAGGAAGTGAGTAATGTCATATGAAATGTATGAACTGATGGTGTGCACATACTGATTAAAATAATTATATCGTAAATGAGAATTTCCTGATCAAAATAAGGTTTCTATTCATGAGATGAACCATAATCTATTATTGCTTAAAAATAGTGCCTGACTAGAAGGATAATCAGTCATGTCTCTTCAAGGGACCACAATAATCAACATATAACACAATTAAGTCCATTTGTACCACCAATTTCTATACCAATAAATATATAAAGCCACTACCAAGAATGCCCTTACTTATTTGTGCTTCAGTTATCCAGTTAACAAATATTTCTCTGTAACAATGTATTTGATAACAAGACTATGACCACACCATACTGAGTGGAATGAGCTGGTGAGGGAACTTGGGATAAAGTAGAAATACTTCCAGGTTCTACCTTCAACTGCCTTGAAGGAAGCAAGAGCTAAAACATGAGATAAATAAAGCACTTTTGCTTCATCCTGTTACCTCCAACCACTGTATTCCACTCACTAGTCATACTTCCAGAACACCAAACTGCTCATGACTGCTGAAGTTCTCCAAAATGAAAGTCTATCCCTAAATATCATTGCAATCCATAGCTTATAACTTGAATCAAACAAAATTCAAGTAACATACAAATATAACCTTTGAGCTGAACATTCATAAAACAGACACTCATATGATTCACTGAAACAAAAATAAACTTTTAAACTTGGACAAGATGACTACCAATGGCAAAAACAACCTTATTACTACCTATTACATATACTTACTATGTACAAATCCATTGCCTGTATCTGCTGACGACGGAGGTGTGATGACAGGTACTCGGGGAGACTTTTTACATAATGTTAAGACTATGTACAATCTCTCACCACAAGAGCAGAGAGTAATCACATGGCATGATGGACTTTACTTTGCTGTTTTGTGGCCCCATTACTAGAAAAGTACATCATGAAATTACCTGAAAACAAAGTATAAATCAAAATATCAAATCCTAACATAGAAAATCTTTATACAGTCAATGTCAAATAATCAAATTTACACATTTCCATATATATATATATATATATATATATATATATATATATATATATATATATATATATATATATATATATATACAGTAAGGTCACAGGTTACGTCGGTCTCGAGTTACGTCAAACTCGCACTTACGTCAGTCCACTATAAGGCAATTTAAGATTTAAAAAATTGAAAATTTATAAATCGTAAAGCGCGGGGTTTATTGTTATTGTTGGCCGCCAGGCGTCACTAGTGGTTATCCACCACACTGCCCACCTCATGCTTGAATACAATAACACTCTACGTACCTTAGTTCCACCACCGTTGCCCCTGGCAAGAGTGTTCCTACAACTGCGTTTGCTGACTATCTTAGTATCTTGCTCAATGGCACCAAAAAGAAAACTCCTGAGTGATAGCAGTGATGCTAAGAAAAGGAAAACCATTATGCTACAAGAAAAAGAGGACATAATTAAAAGACATGAGAAGGGAGGCAGCAGCTGTGTGTAAGGGAGTGAAGAAGAAAATGGGAAGCCCGTTACCATGACAACGGGGAGGTTGACGACCTTGAGGGCTCACGCACCTATCACAACAATAACAACTCCGGAGCCTTCGCCTGGGCCACACGACACTCGCAGCTCACTTGCACCGTCTGCGCTTGTCTGCTGATCCCTATTGCCCTTTCCTATTGCATTTCCGGCCCAGTGCCCACGCTTCTACTCCCACCGCACTGCACTACGCTCCCAGCTGTTCGCCCTGGGCGTCACAACATTCGACCTGCCCACCCTCCTGGCGGCCTCAGGCGTCCACCCTCTGGCAACATGCAGTCCTTCGCGTTCGCGGCCCTAATCAACAACAAAAACAAGCTTGTGTTTCATATTCCTACATACTTGTAAATAATATAACAATATAACCTTTTACTTATATAACGCTTCTACTCCTACCGCACTCCACAAAGCTCCCAGCTGTCCGCCCTGGGCGTCACAACATTCGACCTGCCCACCCTCCTGGCGGCCTCAGGCCGCCCCTCTCGGCAACCTGCAGTCCTTCGCGTTCGCGGCCCTAATCAATATATTCCTACATAGTTGTAAATAATATACCAATATAACAATATAACCTTTTACTTACCTGAATAACCATAAAAAATTATTGGTTGAAAACTCGATAATATGCTTTGAAAGTACAAAAACTCGAGTTATGTACAAAATCGACTTACGTCATGTTTCAGGAACGTAACTCTGACGTAACTCGGGACCTTACTGTATATATATATATATATATATATATATATATATATATATATATATATATATATATATATATATATATATATATTTTTTTTTTTTTTTTTTTTTTTCCTTCTCTTTAAGGGATGAGCATTGCTTTAATATCAATATTGTTTAAGAAACGTGAGTACCTACCATACTACTTTGAGAATCCTTTCAGGTCATCCTTGACTTTCCACTGCATCAAGTGAAGGCAAGCTATAGCATCCTCTGCACTGTCATGACCTGAAACTAAAATACAGAAATATATAATAAAGAATAATTCTAAATTGCATCACCACTATGAACAAAGAAATAAGACTAAAATGGCCCCTAAATATTTCAAACATGTCACACAAAAGCATACAAATTTCCTTCACAAAAAGTCAATTTAGACTTATCAAAATTAACCCCAAAAAACTAACCATCATCTTGAATTATCCTCTTAAGGTATTCAGCGGCCAGGTTTTTGAGGGCACGTTTGTATGGGGGTCCCATCTTGTGCGGGAATACCACACTGGTGTCCACTACTGTGGTGTGAATTATCTGTGGGATAAAGGTCTCAGCACACCTCTGACACATCACTACTGACTCCACTTAAAAACTAAGATAATCTCAGACAGGACAGTTTTGAAATTGACAATATTCCTCAATGGGAATTTATTACCCCATGCATATTCAATGAGAAACAACACTGAGCTTCACAGCACCACACCTTGAGAGCATGGAGATCAGACTCCAGGCTGTGTCCAATAAGGATGGTCTTATCAGAGAATCGGGCCAACAAAGCTGCCTGAACGTCTCTAATGGTGATCTTCACATCTTCCATGTCATTTTCAGTTATCCCTGAAAACCTAAATAAATGTTTAGTAACTATTAGTGGTGTTCAAATAAGTCATAATAACTCTTATTGGTGTAACTTTAAAACACAACACAGGAAGATATGGAATTGTTTACATTCAAGAGGTGGATCAGCATCACAGAGCAAGTGACTAACCCACCTTGTGTTGTAGTCCAGAATGGGGTTTTCTGGCTTCACTAGCTGTTCGTACACCACATCACCGTTGCTATTAATGACAGTGATCCTGGTGAGCTCGTTACCTTCCGTGGTGTAACACATCTCACAGTCTAGTTGCAAGGAGAAAAGTCAATGAATGATGAACAAAGTGTATGATGCTCATCATTATCATTGCATCTGGGAACTATGCAATAATTGTAACTGTCATTCATTTATTCATCTCCAGTTTTAGTTTTATAATGTTCATTCTTGTTCTGAGCCTACACCCAATACTTCTGATTATCCCTCCTCACCCAGAGCATACACCTCCTTGTTGCTGCTGGAGCTGTCTTTGCTGATGGTCCTCACATACCCACGGAGGTTCTTAGGGTTGTAGTTCTCGGAGACATGTGTGGTGGCCTGACTACACCCACCTGACCCTTGCTCCCCACCGCAGCAGGAGTAAGAGGTCTCAAAGGTACCGTATTTTCTCTTTTTGTATGCCCGGCCCCAGTGGTACACACAAGGGGCACTGTTCTTTGGGAAGCCCCACTTGTCCACCGTATAGAGCACAGAGCAGCGATCACAGAAGCGTTCTAAGGCACTCGGACTGATTTTTTTACGCGAGTCAATCTGCAAGGAGAGAAAATTGATGTATAGATGGCAGAGAGAGAGAGAGAGAGAGAGAGAGAGAGAGAGAGAGAGAGAGAGAGAGAGAGAGAGAGAGAGAGAGAGAGAGAGAGAGAGAGAGAGAGAGAGAGAGAGAGAGAGAGAGAGAGAGAAGGAGGAAGGGAGAGGACTCAATAAGATTAATAAATACCCTTTTTACAATTGCTTTTCCCTTTTCCTCTGGATCAGGACAAGGGTATCCATTCTCGTCCAGCTGCTCCTCACTCATAATGTACTTGGTCAGGTTCTTGTAGAAGGCAATTCCTGAAAATAATAAGTGTCTGATTAGATTTTGCCAACACAATGACAATTCACAAGCTGGTGAGAGATATATTTATGATGAAGACAAAGCTATTCAGCATTACACTGAATAACAAACAGTAAGCATTTTTTAGGTGCAAGTGTAGAGTCCAGTAAGATAAAATGACCCCCTTAGTACAGAGCTTGACTTGCCTAAACATTCTACATTCAATAATGTTGTTGAGATGAAGACAAATGTGAGTATTGAGTGGTAGGAAAACACAAGTTGAGACAAGGTACTTTATTCTCTAATGTTTCGGTCACAAGACCATCTTCAGAGAGAGTGTACAGGCAAACGGAAAGTGGCAGCTTATATACTGCATTGGTGAGTCAGCCTGCTGGATGGCTGGGAATGACGGCCCGTGACTGGTGGAAATCAGAGAGGGTAAGTTTAGCCGCCACCCTCGGTAACTGCACAGAACCTTCCCTGTGGTTGGTGACATTCTCTATGCTGATGTATGCCGACTCAAGTAGTTTCCTCGTGCTTTTATCCAATTGATCGTGGAGTATTCTGGCTCCCTCCCAGTTTGGTAAATGTCCATGGCTGTCTACGTGAATGACTAGAGAGTTAGAAGTTGCGTGTCGTTGGAAGTCGTATTTATGTTCATATAACCTTTTCTTCAGGCCACAGGAAGAATAGGTTATACGAACATAAATACAACCTCCGGCAACACGCAACTTCCAACTCTCTAGTCATTCACGTAGACAGCCATGGACATTTACCAAACTGGGAGGGAGCCAGAATACTCCACAATCAATTGGACAAAAGCATGAGGAAACTATTTGAGTCAGCATACATCAGCATAGGGAATGTCACCAACCACAGGGAAGGTTCTGTGTGGTTACCGAGGGTGGCGGCTAAACTTAACCTCTCTGATTTCCACCAGTCACAGGCCGTCATTCCGAGCCACCCGGCAGGCTGACTCGCCAATGCAGTATATAAGCTGCTGTTTTCCGTTTGCCTGTACACTCTCTCTGAAGATGGTCTTGTGACCGAAACATTAGAGAATAAAGTACCTTGTCTCAACTTGTGTTTTCCTACCACTCAATACTCACATTCCATAATGTAATGGAATCAGACTAACTTGGTATTTTTGGGCATTGGTTGCACCTATCTGGCATTGGTGCTATGTTTACACCTGACACCCACATGGTGATCTCTCTCTCTCTCTCTCTCTGGCTCATACTTTCATCCTTTACCTTAATCTATCTAAAATTTCCTATATGAATGCATGGATTATAATTATTGACCCTGTTGTGCTGTAATTCAATTAACAAAATCTATGGAAAAGTTAAGGTTCCTCGTTACCTTTAATATCTTCCTGAGAGGCTGAGGATTTCTTTGGCTTCTCAATGCTCCATGAACCCTTGATGCCACCTGACGAGAGTACAGAGGTGTGGGACAGGTGCACGTGGTTGGGGTTGATGGGGTGCTGACGTTTGGAAGACGGCGACGATGCAGGTGGTGATGGTTTGATTGTTGAAGGCGAAGTCTCCTCAATGCACATCTTCTCAGCCACTGGGGAATGTTGTGAGTGTTATAAGAATGTGTCATTGCTGCCATAACACAAATCCATCTACATGACATAAAATAACAAGAATTCATTTAAAGGCTTTCTACAGATCATTTCTATACTAATTTAAATCTTTAGACATCTTTCATTTAGTGCTTCTGTGATACAAATGGATGAAGAAATTAAGAAAATGACAAATTCAATAAACATCAATTATCCTAATCTGGTTATTGCAACACAGGGTGACACCAGGAAAGTATCAGGGAGGGAGTAATAAGCAGTGCAAACAATTGACATTAAAACAAGAAAAAAATAAGGGGAGCTGCAAGAGGATTAAGTGTTGCTCTTCTATATCTCAAAGCATACAGGTGATGGGGAAGGGCAGTCAAACACAGGCATGGATACCACAGCCTTTAACAAACACTCACATTGCGGGTCATTCTCCAGCAGTTCCTGGGCTTCCTCCCCGGCCTGCTGCTGTGTGCGAAGCCTCTTGACGGCATTCACCACCAAGTTGAGGTACACCATGCGGGATGGGGCGCGCTTGTAGCACACACGCTCTTCTGCTGCTGCCTGTGTTCAGGGTGAGAGAGTTAGTGGAGGGGGCACATACTTCCCTCTCAACACAGTGATCATAGCTTCAAGTCAGTCCTAACAAGTGTCATGGTTTTTTTAATAACAACTTACTCCAAATGCAAGTAAAAACATGTTCTGGCTCCACCTGACTGTTTTGTTATATCCACATATTGTATTGGTGTACAAGACAGATACCTCCACCATGGGTTAGCTGAGACAAGGTACCAACAAACACAATCTCATACAGATGCTAACTTCATGCTGAATAAACAGCATGCAATCCAGGTTATTTCTGTTCAGTTTGCCATCACTCATTTAGTATAACTTCCAAGCCAAGACACAACACAAAACTAATGAGGTTGAAAAAGATCTATAATATGCCAACCACACTTACTATATTGAAAGATTCCTTCTCTGAGGTGAACTTCTTACACTCTTCAATCAACGCATTCAAGTATCGCTGCCGGATATTTTGTGGAACAAGACTGCCGAGCTCTGGTTGGATGATTGGTTTTGCTAAAGCACCCTGGAAAACATAAACACAGGTGTATGAAAAGCCTGAAGCAAAGATAACATCTGCAACTAGCACTGAATTACTGTCTGCATTGTTTCCATTTAATTTTTGTGCTCACGTTCCTAAAAACATCAACATTTATTGGACAAACTAAAGATACAGTATGTGAAAACTCTGCAACAAACACTCACTTGTGCATTGTGTGAATTACAAGCATAATCTATAATACAATGACAGATGCAACATTACACAAGCTAATTCAATACGGTATGTGTGGAGAGTCTCGACGACACAGGGCCAACGTCATTTCTTTTTTGCAGTAAGTGGTTGAGGCTTACAATTACCATCCTAGGAAGGGAAAATATTCTGATGCTTTTGTAACATTAACTGGCAACTGTCTATACTCTCTCAAGCACAGCACCAGTCTGTGTGTCACCTCAGTTAGCTGTTCAGCTGATATAGAGAGAACATAGTCTATCGTCTGATTTGAGTGGAAACCAATGGGAGATCATGGCCATCCTTGTATAATGTTAGCATCTCATTACGTTTCTCCTAGCTTAGTCATTTCAGGCATGTTGGGAGAGTGGAAGGAAGCAAAATAGTAGCACAGTTAGTCTTTGTCTGGCACACCAGACGACAGACCACACTCTCTCTACATCAGCTGAACTCACACATTGGTGCTGTGCTTGAAAGAGCACAGAAGGTTGCCATTTAGTGTTACAAAAACATCAGAACATCTTGTCTTCCCAGGAGGGCAGTTGTGAGCCTCAACCACTTACTGTGAAAATAAAAGGTGTCAGCCCTGAGGTGTCAGGACCTTCTGTGCATACTTATAGCAGCCTCCATGAACATGAATAACAGTGAAGGGCAAAGCACTCACTATCCTGGGTGTGTGAGCGATCCTCTTGCCGCCCTTGGCCACGGTGTGGGCGGTGGTCTCAGGGACGACCCCTGAGGCTTTGGCTACTTTGGCAGAGATGCGACTGCTGATGCTAGAATGACCATGTCTCTTGATTTTCTCCTGTTCACTGAGGAGGGAGTTGACGTTGGGCACGTGGGCGATGCGTTTCTTGTTCTTCCCTTTGAGGTCAAGGACATGTAAACACTGATGTGAGGTTTGAATGTCACAACTATTCCTCTCTCCCTTACTTTGCATCTTACACTCTTAAAAATGCACTGACACTTTCACCCTCTCTCTTCCTTTCCATCTTGAATTAACAACAGAAATACCAAATAAATCACATATAATAATATTTTAATAAAAACTTCCTGAACATTGACTGTTAATTGCTAGAACATCCTTTACAATGAGACAGATACAGTGTGTCTTGAATGTACTTACCTGAGCTTTGGGATTGACTGTGGTGAGAGGAGGAGGAGGAGGAGGAGGAGGAAGGTGCTATGCTGGTCTTGCTGGAGGAACTCGAGGTGACAGATGATGGGCCTCCTTGAAGGTGATATAGTTCCTCCTCCTTTCTTTTTAGCTGTTCCTTCATTTTTTGAAATCTCTCCACCATCATCTGAGCAGTGTCAAGGCAGTATTATTGTGTATCCAAACAGATTTAAGTCAAGTTGTATCACAAGGATGAGTCAGGCCTGAACATGAGATAGAGCACAACAACCCCTAGTGCTGATATGAAAGGCAGATCTAAGAGAGGCATGTGGAGCAACAAGACAGCTGGGTAAGAGGAATGAAAGTGTCTACCAGAGGTGTGGCATGTGTTTGTGAGCAAGTGGTGTGGTGGAATGGGTGAACAGGAACACACTGAAGTGGTATGACCTTACTAGTAGGGTGATGGGAGAACAGCTTGTAAAGAAAGTCCATATGAGTAACAAACATTGAAGGTGCTAACATGAGAAGAAGGCCACTTGGAGAAAGGAATGATGGGATAAAAGAACCACATGAGTAAAAGATGTATTAATGCAGACCAAACACTTTAACAAGAAAGTAGGGAAAGTTTGGACAGAGGGAGGTGGAGGTTTTGCCCTTTGAAGCAATCTCCTGGAGGGCAGAAGGCATTACAGAAACACATAGAAATAAGTTTCATAGATCAAGGGTCAACAATTAAATAACTCCTCTTCTACATCCACCAAGTTTATCTGATTTGTAAATTAGTGAAGAAAAAAGATGGAGATAATAAAGAAGTAAAATACTGATGCTTTTAATGCCACATGTCTCACCTGCATGGGGCTGACCTTCTGCTGGCGGGGCCTGGAGGTCTTCTTGGCCATAAGGTTGCCTGTTGAGGAGCGAGCCACCCTCTGCTTGCTGGATGACTTGGGCGGCTCCTTGTCCTCCCCAGCCGCCTTAATCTGAGGGAAGTGATGAAGCACCTTCACCTCAACTAACAAAGCTTCTACAAGTTTTCTAAAAGAACATCCAAACATTTTGCATTTGTGAAGTAGTTTGAGGAACACTGTTCTAATTTCCTATGTGTTGCCTCACTTATTAGTGAGAACACAAACTGCACAAAAAAATCAATCGAAAAACAATTTTCATTATTCTATGATAATGTCATATTTCACAGCAAACAAGTGGCTCACTCATGACCAAGTTTAAATGTCAAATTACTGAAAACTTCAACAAATGCCTGCCATGACCATTCATAAAAGCCAACAAAGTGAAGCTAAGTGAGTAATGAGGCAGTCACCAGTAGAGCTCTGCTTGATGCACAATACTCATAATGGTGTCCAGGTGAGGGGACACATCTTACCTTCTTTGGGACCACCTGGGTCTCAAGGTGGTTTTCTTCAGGCTGGAACTCATTGAACATCTTCATGCACTCCTCCAGGACAAAAGGATTGTCAGTGTCCACGTCATCACCGTCCGTGTCCTCGTTGGGCTGCAAGGACATGGTAGAACAAAGCTATCAACAACCAAGTCATATGTGATGAAGTGTTAAATGTAGATAAGAGGATAAGATATGGAAATGCATGCTATACACACTGAACAAATATTTCCTTTCATGCTAATTATGTAAATCATCTATCTGTGTAGCTTAACAAGGAATCTGTCTTGAAATCAATCTTGCTTGGCATCCATGTGAAGGCCACAAACAGAATGTGTCCTGCACCTCCTGGTTGGCTCCGTCCATGCCACTGATCATCTGCTCCCAGTCGTCCTGTGAGATCTCGTCAAGCATGGAGAGATCCGGTAGCGGTGAGTCAACTGTCAATGTACAGATGAAGGTAAAGACCAACACAATAGCTTCACTGTCACATTGGATACATGATTCAATATGACACTCATTCTGGCACAAAGTTCAAATGTATGTAAAAATTTGGTTGTTGCTAACATTTAGAAAACAGGTAAAACACTAAATGGAGGCCTCTAGCACTATGGCAGCCAACAAACACTGCCACCTGTAAGCATGAAGACTCTATACAGCACAGAGGTGCAATATTACGCTCATTCACCATCATTATCACGTAGTCAGACACTCTACAGATGCTGTGGTCCCTCACCTCCGCTGGATGGCCCATCGTTATCTGAAACACCTCCCCGGGATTCCTCGTCAGCAGAAACTCTCTTTTTCTTTGTTATTTCACTTCCCACATTATTTTTAGCAGTAGTGGTTTCTTTGCTGTCCTTGGGTCTGCTGCTACTGCTGCTCTTCCTGCTGCTGTCATGCTGTTTGCTGCTGCTGCTGCTGCTGCTGTGTCTTCTGCTTGAGTGCCTGCTGCTATCCTTTTCACTCCTGCTATTGGTGGTATCACTTGGTTTCCTACTCTTACTGCTACTGCTGCCATCTGAGGTCTTGGAGGAAGAGGAAGAAGGGGTAGTAGTGGTAGGAGTGGCAGTGGTGGTAGTAATGGATGTGCTGTGAAGTTTGCTGGTGCTACTTCTACTACTGGTGCTACTTGTTCTCTTATGGCTAGAGCTGCTGTGGTGACTGCTGCTACTGCTGCTGTGGTGAGTGCTGCTGCTGCTGCTGCTACTCTTACTCTTGGATGTGGAATGTGAAGGCTTGCTGTCACTCTTGGTGTGCCTGTGATGGGAGTCTGTGTGAGCTGTCTTGTCTGGTCTTGAGGTTTTACTGCTTTTGTCACTGGAACTTGACTTGTGCTCAGAGGTGATGGCACTCTCTCCACTACCTTTGTGAGAGGCATCCTTGCTTTTGTTTTTGGTTCCAGATGGTTCCAGTGAATGATTTGTACTTGCCTTGGCCACGCTGTCAAACATGGATATCTCCGTCAATGTCTTTGCTGGCTTGGAGGTCTGGGCTGATGCCAACACAAGGTCAAACATGGACATTTCTGATGGCTGGGAATTGATGGATTGAGACCTTTTAATTTTCTCAGTGCTTGACCTTCTCTCTTCTGTTTTCTTTCTCTGCAGGGAGCCTTCGTTGTCGCTGGCCTTGGAGTCGCAGCTCTGCCGTCTGTGAGGTGTCTTGTCGGAAGTGCTCTCGGTACTGTCCTTCCTCTCGTGACTCTTTCTCCTTCTGCCCTTGTCTTCGCTGCTCGGTCTTCTCTGCTCTGGGATCTTTTCTGCCACTTTACTTTGATCTGACTCACTCTGTCCCTTACAGCAGCTTTCTTTTGACTTTGCACTTACATTAACCTGACCGTTGCTTTTCTCAGGCACTTGATCTTCTTTCTCAATCTTTACTTTTGACAAATCAGGAACTAAGGCATTCTTCTCTACTTTAATCTTTGAGGGATCTACAGGCATAGGTATTGACACTTCATCATCATTGTGGTTCTTGCCTTTCTTATCGTTACTCGTCTGTTGATCCAGTTTATTATTGCTTCGTTCCTTCCTTCTATCCTCTTTCCTATTTTTGTTGTTTTCCTCATCCACTCGTTTATCCCTCGATTTGCTCGATTCTCTGTGTCTACTTCCACTGGAGTCATCTTCCCTGCTTTCCCTTCTTCTCTTGTGCTTGCTGCTGCTTCTGCTGGAACTTCTACTCCTGCTGCTTTCTTTGGACAAATCACTATCACTGTAGTTTCTGCTCTTGTGTCTGCTTCTGTTCCTTTTCTTTCTGTGCTTGCTGGAACTTCTGCTTCGACTCCCACTTCTACTTCTACTTCTGCTGGAGTCCCTGCTCTTGCCTGTGCTCCTGCTTCTGCTGTAACTCCTGCTTCTCTTCCTTCTTCTTCTTGCTTTGTGTTTGCTCTTCCTGTGCTTAAGTTTCTTGTAGTACTTGTGTTTCTTCCTGTGTCTTTTTGATTTCCTGGTGTGTTCAATGTCATCATTACTATCTTCCTCATCTTCACTTTTGCTATCTTCTTTACTTTTGTTTTCTTTCTCTTCCTCCCCATTTTCTTCTTCTTCCTCAGTGTCATCATTCTCCTCCTCCTCATCTTCGTCGTTTTTCTTCTCTTCTCTCTCCTCCTCAGACTCTTGACTCTGATCACTCAAGCTCGACGTGCTGTTTCTTCGCCGCCTTGATCTCTTGCTCCTCTTATGGTGACGCTTGTGACTCCTCTTGCGCTTCTTTCTTCTGTGGTGCGAGTAGTCCGAACCCGAGGAGCTGGAGCGACTTCTCTTTCGCTTTCTCTTCTTCTTGTGCCTTGATCGTCTGTAGTCTGAGTCATCGCCACTTTCCTCACTAAGAGTGTCACCTTCACTGTCCTCTGACTCCATGCTCGCTGCCTTACTTCCATCGGTTTCTTCCTTTTCTTCCGACTCTTTAGGGGAGTCTCTCTTGGCGGCCTCCTTTTCATCTGACACAATACTCTCCTTTGTACTCTTTCTGTCACTGTCCTGGTTGTCACTTGGTTCTGGTTGTTGGATGGCAGGTTCTTCAGGTGTCACACTCTCCTTACTGTGTTCTAATGCTGGGTTTGATAAGCTCTCAATTTCCTTGTTTAAATCTACTTTGTATTTTTTCTTTGGCCTTAAGTTCTCTGAATCTTTTTTGTTTGATGTTTGATGTTCATTTTCCTTCAACTTCCTTTTGCTTGAAGGGTCACTACCATCCATCAGCTGCAGTATCTCATCCAGCTGGTCACCAGTCTTCTGTGTCTCAGAGGATAGCAAGTTATTTCTTACCAATGGTGTCCAAGTGCGTATATTAGGCCTGGAAAGTTTTGGAGCACCTCTTGCCAATAACAGTTGTGGGAGGTGGGCATGTCCTGATGCCTTGGTCACTTTTTCTGCATTCTCCGGCTGGGAACTTGACTTTGGTTGTTCTACAGTTTGTTTTGAAGTTGTCTTTTTTTCAGTTGCTGGCTGACTATTTGTTTTCACTGATTCCGTGTGAGGAGATGTTGCATCCACACACTCCTCTGGCACACTGGTCTCTTCCTCTTGGAGTGTGGCCTTAGCACTGAAAGCCTCAAAGCCGTCACTGGAGGAGGTGAATATTGGTGACGGGGGCAGGAAATAAGGGCCGTCTGTTATGATCTTGTTCACACTCTCAGTCTGAGGCAGCTCGTACTTCTTGACCTCTTTGTCTGAGAGTTTCTTAGCGTCTGTGATCATAATGTTGTTATCCACTGTTGCTTTATGTGCATTGCTTAAGCTATATTGAAGTTTGCCCAGCTCTTTCACCTTCTTTTTCTTTACTTTTACTTTATTATTTTTGGAATGTTCAGCAAGGACCTCCTCCAACAAATCAAAGTCATCATTCTTTTCTTCTATTTCTTCACTTTCATCAGAGGAAAATTCACCCATCACATCACCTTCATCTCCACTTCCTTTGTCTCCTGTGGTGCGAGAGCAGGTTGGATTGTACACAAGGTTGTGGACACCATCTACTGACTGTTTTCTTTTCTTCAGCTCCTTTATTGGTGTTGGGTTATAACTTGGTGTGTCTGGAGGTCGATGATACAACTGTTTTTTTGTTTTATTAACCTCTGATAACTCTTGAGTGACAGGATCGATGCCAATCCTGATGGATGAAGCATCGACCGTTGAGGCCAAGGTAGGGTTCTCTGCCAGCACCTTCTTTAGGGCTTCACTCATCAACTGCTGCAGGATTTCAGACTTTGGGACTTCATCAGATGCTGCAGCTGGTTCCTGCTGCTGCTGGCTGGTGTGTGGCTGAGACTGCTGCTCCTCAGGTTTGGAGGGGCTGGTAACAGCAGGAGTGAGGGAGTCACTGCTGCACTCATTCACCGCTGTAATGACGAACAAAAATAATAAATAAAATAAACAAAATACACAAATAAACTAATTAATTCATTAATAAAAAAATAAAAAAGAATATATAAACTTCTCCAGAAACACTATAAATGAATGAATAGTCTTAGGTCTCATCACAGTGCCAATATCAAACACACCTGTGAGTCACAAGTTACTTCAATGACTGGTAGCAATAACAAATTCTGTGTGTGAATAAACAGGAAATAAAAAGAGGAAAAATAGCAGGGAAAAGCAGCTGTGCCAAGACAACACACACCTTTGGACATGATCTGGTGCTCAATCTCTTCCAGTTTCTCCTCATCCACTGCATCAGCTTCCTCCTGGACTGGTGTGGACACGGCAGCTTGTGAAGACGACGGGGATGGGGAGGCATTCTTTTCTGGAGAAACTAAAGGAAGGAATTTCATGTCTTCAATAATTTATTGATGACACTAACATCTTACAAGTACAACTGTGATAGTCAGTTTGTCAGTGGTGAAGGCGCTGCCAGTTATTGCTTTGGGAGGTGTGTAAGTACAGAGCAACACAACAACAAAGCTGCTCCATCTTACCTAATCTAGCCTAACCTAACCAAAGGAATCTTCAGCTTCATTGTCAAGTAACCTCTTCCCTCTTCCTGCCTGCTGGCCACTCTTGGTGTATTATTAGTCACAAGGAGGCTCCTTGATCAGCGAACAAAGAAGTTGAACGGCAGAAAAGCTAACTAACGGAGGTCCTTCATGAAGAGCAATGCCTCTTGCCTAATCTCATTGATTATTTCATGCTCAATTACATTGTATTTCCATGTTAATGCATCAATAATTTGTTATAGAATTAGATAAGACCTTATAGGTATGATAATATGAAAAATTATACCTTGTGGGAAATATTATTTTCCTTGTGTTAAAGAAGTACAAAGCAACTCTCACTTGCCACCCCCCCCTAGGCTGTCACCAGCCACCCCTTCGTCCTCTGACCTCCCTCCCCCACACAAGCAGACTTTGGCATGCTTCATTTGAAAACATCCCCACGACAGTCAACAGGACTTACCTGTTGTTTCTGCTATATAAACCTTGTGTTTACCACCATATAAGATATTCTTTATGAATGAATCACAGTACATTTTCCATCACTTCAATATATGTAAAATGCAATAATTCTCTAGTTCGCAAAGTTTGCTTGATTTGCAGGGATTCTCAACATTTTCTAAATTAAGAGCACCCTGAGTCATAAGACCATCTACTCGAACCCACAGTAATCTGACATTAAACAGAATGTTAATCTACTGACTGACACTAACTCAATATGCAATGGTAGTGCAAAGAATATTATTAGAACAGCCATCTAAGTACGTCTGGAAATCTTGTGAACTCCTAGGGATTTGCAAACTTCAGGTTGAGAACTCCTGCTCTAAGGAAAGAGGAAAAGGTAGACTGATAATCTGGCTGTTTGTCTTCCCACTATGCTACCTCCTAAAAGAATATTAACCTATCCTAACCTACTCAGAAGCTTCATTACCCTCTTGACTCCTACCCTGACCTAACATCACATAACACCTCCATTAGGAACATGTATTCCAACTTAACCAGTCTTCATCATTCCTGGACCTTAAATGAGGTTGCTGAAATTAATGATAACTCTGCTATGGGACCTGATGAGGTGCATGCTTTTTTTTTTTTTTTTTAAGGCATGTATTGAACATATAGCTATCATAATTATTAATGCTTTTATTCCATAAATCATATATAACAGATAAGTGCCCAACTTTAAGGAAAAAATCTTATATTGTCCCTATATTAAAAAAAAGGTTCCTGTTCTAATCCACTCAAGTAAAGGCCTGCATCCTTAACTTCAGTATGTTTCAAATCCCTAGAATCTATATTTGTTTAAAGTAATTCATGATTATTTTTGCAATAATAACTTGATGAATGATGTTCTGTTTGAATTTTGTTCAGGCCACTCCACTGACAATCGATTGGTGCTGACCTATAATGACACAGCACTGGGATTAGAGAATGGTAAATTGATAATTTTATCTTTTCTTATCATTCTAAAGCTTTCAATGTTGTTAACCATTCAATCATGATAGATAAACTTCAGAGTCTGGGTATCACTGGTAAAATACTTTAATGGATAAAAGACTTTCTAAATGATAGAGTTATGAGTGAAATTGTATTACACTCAAAAAGTTCACCCAAGAGAGTAATTAGTGATGTTCCCCAGGATCTGGTGCTGGGCCTTCTGCTTTCTTTTAATATGTATAAAATTTCATCAACAGTAACATCAGATGCTCTATTGAGATCTTCGCTGATGACCTCAAATTGTATGTTTCTTGTGAGGCTGATTCTTCCAAAGATATATTTCATATGACAGATTTGTGTCAGAATTATATAAACATTCCTTTTCAGACTTCTGCTTCTTGGAGTCTAGCTTTTAATCCATCAAAATGTGTGGCATTTAAAATTTGTGAGAGGCACTCCCCATGGCACACAGGCAGATGCAGTACATTACATTGATAATGAACCCATCCCATTTCAGGTTTCACCAGTTGATCTTGGTGTAACTGGTGATACTAAAATCAAATTCCATCGACATATATCTAATGTGTCATACAAAGCAGTCAGGGTAGCACACAATATCCTTAGATCAACACTGAATTGGGATGCATCATTTATACTTCCTCTTTTTGTTGCACATATTTGTCCTTTACTTGAATATACATCATCACTTTGGAATTTGGAATATATCAGTGATTTTAAGCAGCTTGAATCAGTACAGAGGTGGACCAGAGAGATTGATAGATAGAAGGGTCTAAATTACCACCAACTTTTGAAGACTCAACTTGTTCTCAGTTTTCATGGTATATCTCCAATTACCTGCAGTAAATTTTTTCCTTACCCATTTATAGACAGAAAAAGGGGCCATAACTTCAAGATACACCATACCAGGTAGAGATGAAGATTTCCTCCATGAGACATGTTAATTTGTGGAATAATCTTCCTTCAGACCTTGTTTCTTGTGATAATATTAATAATTTTAAACATTTACCTAAATCTCATTTTGGGGACTCTTGTATGATTAATGTAATGGGGATTCATAAAGTTGAGGGTTTGTTGGGTTCTTCATTGTTCATTCAATAACAGTGTCAAGGTGATGTTAAGGGAGGTGTCCGATTTAGAAACTGAAAAAATATGAAAAATAGTGTTTTTTGTGGAAAAAAAAATGTGATAGGCATACATGTTAGCTACGAGTATTATATCACAAAGTTTTATGGCGAAACGCACATCGGTTTCTGTTTAAATGCCATCTAAAGGTCCTGTACTCAACCATGTGTGTTTGTTTACATCAGCAAAATCAGTTTTTTTTCTCAAAAACTACAAAAAAAAAGGCAAAAATCTTAACTCTTTTTGGTGGACATGATACGGCAACACCAAAAGTCTATGAGTGTCGTCAACCAAGGCACCAGCGAGACTCAGTAGGGAGAAAGCTATCAGACAGAGGGGTTGTTGCTATGTTTCTCACTACCCGCCCTTTACCCTGCTAAACAGAACATAATTTAGTTACTGCATCCTGCTTTTCACCTACTGCCAACCACGGGATGGGTATCTAAGAGGAATAAGCAGAGGAAGGACACTTGGAATATGAGTATGGAAGCTCAAAGAATGAAAAGAGCGTGTTGAACCTGACACCTCAAATGCTTCAGTACACATCCTTGCATCACCCACCACCACCAACCACCCTCACCACCACCACACCACAGCCCACCACATCTCACACAGAACAAAGACAAGGAAATGAAGAAGAAAAGGCCTCATTACTCACAATTTGAGAAGCTCTTCTACAAAATATTAAGAAAGAAAATGAAGATGTGGCAAATGGCAATGAGCTTATCATGCTGACGAAAGAGGCTGAAAAATCTTCTTTCCTCTCATTATTCATGCCCAGATCCTGCCTTTGACTACAGTTTGGAGCCTGATGTATACGAGAACCCCATAATTATGCACTGCAAAACATGCAACTTCAAGAACACATCACAACCAGAAAAAGTGAGAGCTAGACGTTGGAAGAAAAGTCTCTTTAGGACCAACATATTGACAGGAGGGGACTAGGAGCCTCATATACATCTAATTGTATTATGAGATTGTAGATAATAAAAAAGAACATATAGTAAACCTGAATAAACTTCCTAGTGTGTTATAACGGGATCGAGATCGATCAATAAACTTTATCGGCCCGTATCTCAAAACATAAGTTATTCCCCTTTTAAAATTTATTTTGAAGCCAATTTTAGCTTAATTTCAATGAAACAAAAACTAAAAAGGAGAAGAATACTTCTTCTATCAATTCACATTGCTTTTTTTTTTCATATATCTGACCTGGAATTTTGTATTAATATTTTTTGGAAAAAAAAGTTTAATAAATTCAGATTTTGAAAAAAATTCATAAAACAAAAATGAAAGATGAAATAAAAAATCTAATGAAGTGGAAACTTTTCATATTATGATGTGTCTTTGCCACAGGAAAATGAAGGTTATGGAGCAAATAATAACGCCAGAATAACACTCGTAAGTTTTAGTTGCAATTGTAATTGCATGGCGGGGTTGGGGACTACAATGGGGATGCATGTCTAATATTGATGTACATGTTTCCAATACTTCACAATATAAAAATCAGAGTGTTTCATGCATATTTACAGGAATTATGACAACACCGTTCTAAACCGGACGCTCCCCTTAATTGTTGTATGCTAGTGGTTGTGAAGGTCGTGGTCATGTCCTGGGGCTTATGGTTGTTGGTTGTATAGGTAAAGTCTGTGTTTTCTTGAGTTCCACTGAGTACTTGGTGTTCTTGACTGTTGCCTTTCGTACTGTTGCTCACTTTTTTATTTATTTTTTTTCCTGGTCAGTGAGTGGTGTGTTGGGAGGTCTTGTCTACCATGTACTACACAGTGCAGAGGAGCTTGCCAGGTGAGCATTACCACTGCCTTATGTGGCCAGTTTATATGTTACAACAGGGACACATTGTTTGATTGTGTTGATTAGGCTTGCCAGTCACCACAAAATATATATATTGCTGCTAATGATGCACTTTCTAGCTATTTTTTTTTCGCTTAGTAAATTCATCCTGGAAAAATTTTCAACTAAGAGCTGGTGCACCAGCAGAGCGTGGCTTCTCGCTTCCTTTCGTTATCTGATTAGGGGCAGGATTCCCACCAGATAAGAATACCATTATTAAGGACAATAACCTAACCTAACATTACTTAGGTGACCTTACCGAACTGAACTTGAAAAGTTACTGTCAGTAATACTAGTAATTTGTGTTGGGTATATAAGAGGTTTAATTTTCTCAGGCCGAGTTGTATATGATGAGAAGGGTAAGAAAAGCCACGTCGAGACTATTGATGGTAAAATAATGACGTCTTATTTGTGATTGAGTAACATAGCATGGACAACATGAGTATTATCAGCAGTAAGGTCTTCTCCTGCCAGCCTGCCGCGGCACTGCCTAGCCTCAGTGGCCTGCAGGGGGGCGAGGAGACTGACCTTTCATGTCGTGTCGGAAGTGGCAGTAGGGGCGATTACAAGCTCCCTTCAGCTGCCCCGGACACGCAATGCCTCGGAAGTAGCCGCTGCTGGGTAACATTGTGCCTCCCTTCCGCCGCCACCACTAGTTCACGGTGAGAGGAGGGCAACACGAGCGATGAGCTGCAATAACACGGCTTCCTCCCTCTCACGCAATGTTTTGGTTAACACTGCCTCGCGCATTCAAGTTTATCGTTATTTGTAAGACGTCGTCTCTTGTTCTATTTTCACTTAGTTTTGCTTATAAAATACCAAATAAATATATGAAAATCAATAAAAGAATAAAGTATATCACGTAAGAAATCCAAAATACCAATTGAAACCAACAAGACCCTTGCTCTGTTCTACGACTGTGGCGTGGTTTTTCAGATGACAATATGCATTTTACATATTTCAAATATAATTTTACATTAATTATTGTGGAAATAACTGATTGAACTTCAATATTCAATTAAATATAGCAACAAACATATTGGCATTCGAGTTTACCATAATTTTAATACAAGCTGTTTGTTTCGAGGAAGGAATGTAAACAAAGTGACTTAAAGCAGAGTTTTCTTGCCTGCTGGGTCTTCTTACCTTGTGGGCTCTCCACTCCCCAACAACCATTGATAGAGTTTATTTCAGAGTTGTTTATATATTCTTTGGATCTGAGAAAGGAACATTATATAAGGAAGTCTTGATACTTCCCTGTTAGCCGCTCGACTCTACTAACAGTGATAACCATTAACCAAACATCCCAACGTGTAGCCGATGTCTGGTCCTGGGATGATGTAAGTGGCAGCGTGTGTATTTACCTAGTTGTAACATAACATAAATAATAGGATAACAAAGGGCCACCAGGTCCCAAGTAGGTCATCCTGTATCAGCCACACAGTGACCTCGTCATCAGTACTTAAAGATACACTTACAAGTACTACACAATACATTATATACTAATTCTAAATATTTGGCCCATTAACAGGGTTAAGTCCTGCAGCGAATTCCTCTACAATCTGTGATCCCCATACATGGGGATCATGTCTTGTTTAACTATAGTAAATTTCCTATAAAAACTATCATGCAGCGCTATACATAATTATAAATTTAAGTGCTTATCTAATCTGTTTTTAAACATAGTCAAACTAGTGCTATTTACAACCCTCTCTGGCAATGCATTCCAGAAGTCTACCACCCTATGACTAAAGAAATATTTTCTTATATCTAACCTGCAGCCTTGCTTTCTAATCTTCCTGCCATGATTTCTAGTCCTACTTCCCTCCTCTAAGGTAAAGAAAGATCTCACATCTATGTAGTTTGTATCTGAGAACATTTTAAATAACTCTATCATATCCCCTCTTATACATCTCCTCTCAAATGAAAACATGTTTAATTCCTTTAATCTATCTCTATACTCCAGGCGCTTTAATGCTGGTATCATCCTAGTTGCTCTTCTCTGAACTGCTTCTAACATGTTGATATCCTGCCTATAATGGGGTGACCAGGCCTGTATGCAATACTCTAAATGGGGCCTAACATAGGAATTATATAAGCTACGCACCACTTCCTTACTTTTATAACTAACATTTCTATTTATAAAACCCAGGATCCTATTTGCCCTATTTCTTGCTTCTAAACATTGCTTTGAAAATTTCATAGTCCTGTCTATCACTACTCCTAAATCCTTTCCTTCCTCTACTGCCTCTAGCCAACATCCCTCCATCTCATAGCTAAAGTTTGTGTTGTCTTTACCTAAATGCATAACCTGACACTTTTTAGAATTAAACTCCATCTGCCACCTGTCTGCCCATGCTATCAGCCTGTCCAGGTCTCGTTGTATTCTGTAATTGTCCTTTTCACCCTGTACTGCACATGCTATCTTAGTATCATCTGCAAACTTTGATACTTTGCTACTAATTCCTATATCTAAATCGTTAATGTACACCAAGAAAAGAAGAGGTCCTAGCACTGATCCTTGGGGTACCCCACTAACCACTTCCTTCCACTCAGACATTGCCCCATTTAATACTACTCTCTGTTTCCTATCAGAAAGCCATTCACTAATCCAATCAACTAACCTACCCCCTATCCCATGTAGTCTCAATTTGTACACTAGCCTCCTATGCGGTACCTTATCAAACGCCTTGCTAAAATCTAGATATATAACATCTATGCTATTTCCATCATCTAACTCCTTGGTAATATATTCTAAGATATCGAGCAAATTTGTAAGACAGGACCTCCTTGATCTAAAGCTATGTTGAGTATATATCTCTAATTAATCTATTCTCATTTAAATGCTCCCAAATACTACCCTTAATGATTTTCTCTAGTATCTTACATACTATACTAGTTAAACTGATCGGTCTATAATTATTCGCATCATCCTTCCTTCCTTTTTTAAATATTGGTGTAACATTAGCTAACTTCCAGTCCTGAGGTATCTCAGCAAACCTAAGTGATCTTTCAAAGATTAACTTAAGTGCTTCAGAAATACTGTCTACACCCTCCCTAAGTATTGTACAGGTGCTTTGTTGTGCTAAAGCTCCCCCTGGACCACCTTAAAGACATTAACCTAACGTAATTTAAATGGAGAGTGTGTGTGTGTGTGTATGGCGAGGGTGTTGATATACCTAGACGCAAGATTCTTCTCGAATGTGGATATAGATACGATTTAGAAATGTACATTCATTGTACAAGTGCAGATATGGCACATCTCAAAGGGTGCGTGCACAGTGATCGCTCGTTTTCTCTTAAGGACAATGGCGGACATCCTGGTAAGACTATTAGGCAACACTAGACGGCTGCTTAAGGCCCTGAGTTTCTGGGGGCCCCATGAAATTCTTCATACATTTATGGTTAATAGAGGTTTTGTTATTTGCACACATTATGTTTTTTATTACAATCCATTTGCTATAATGCCAGCATAATGATTGTCCTGTTAAGTGTGTCTCAGGGCCCCCTATGGATGTATAAAGAAAACGGGATGCCCCCTTCAGTCCTCTCTATATTGGATTAGTCCATTTCCACTTGTGCAGAAAAAAAGGATTCAGAAAGACAGGTCCATCCCTAGAATAAAAGGTGTTGCCCCCCCCCCCATCCCTACCTTTGCCTAGGTTCTCCTTTAATTATGCTAAATTAACCAAAACAGGGAGGACTTGCTCCCTCTGGATTCAATTCATAAGGACACTAACCATTGGCTCAGTTAAGGGGGAAACAGAGGGAACGGTCTGACACAGCAGCATTTATTTTGGGTGACACTTTTGGTTATTACAGTTGTCAGTTTTACGTTATTAGGTCTGTTTGTACTTTTCTTAATTAGGCCCAGGCCTATATTCTTAGTACGCACAGGCCTAGATGTGACTTTATTCAATAAAAAGCAGCTAACCTAACCCTGCCCTGGGGGCAAAAATACCAGCTATGCCACTGATAGTAATGTAACTTTGTTGTGGTAAAACTCCCCCTGGACAACCTTAAAGACACTAACCTAGCCTTATCTAAGTGGAGACTTTCTCCACACTGGGCCCTCCTTTTGGACATTAACTTAATTTAACTGGTGAGGATGGCCACATCTAGACAGTAAGTTGTACCTGACCTATCCAAACCATATACTTTAATATAAAGTAGGAGGTCCAGGGTGTGGTTAGTGGCATGGAGTGTTCAGCATTCAGCTGGTGTCAGCAGAGCACATTGCTGTTCTGAGACATGCACACTTAAGTTGTTTTGCTGATGGATCTCGTGGTATTTGAATTTGTGTTAACTGTGCTCTGCTGGTGCTGTGACTGGCTGCCCTTGTAGTCAGCCAGTGGACTGTTTTGGCCACCTCAAGCACATGTTGTGATTGGCTAAATTACAACTGGTGTGTTACCCAAAAGTAAATGAGTGGATGACGTTAGAATGTGCCATTAAAGGAATGGCTCTCGTTGGCTCAATGAAAAATTCAAAAGAGCTTGTGTCATTTCATACCAGAGAGCAACATCATTCCATAAAGAGAGCCTCATCAACATAGACTTATAACATGTGATGTAGCACAAGACACATCAAGTCACTGTAACTGAACCATGCATCACCACATGACAAAACTCTACACACGTATTGCTCAGTGAATGTTCATGAGTCATCACCATAGGTGCATAATTTAACTGGTCCAGGAACCACTATTAGAAAAATCATCCCATTGGAGTGCTGGGACTCTAGTTAACTTCATATCTCTCTTTTCAGTTCAAATTCACCTGGTTAAGGAGCACTGTAGTGAAGGACATGGAAGGCACAGAGGGGAATGTCTGTGCCAAGAAGATTTCTAAATATGGGACAGGGAGAGATAGTAATGAAGATGGAAAAAAGCTGGACTCAGAGGCAGCCACCACCACTTTCCAGGACTCGGGGTTAAGCTCTGGCAGGGATGCAGTACACGTGGGTCCTCCTCATACACCCAAGAAAGTCATTGCTAAGTCGCTCAGCAGCCAAGGAAAGACACTCCCACCTTGCATGACATCAACACCTAAAAAGAAACTTTTAGATCTTGAAGGAGAAAGTAATTATGAAATCATATCAAGTCAAGTGATTCTTGAAGATCCACTTCTGTCTTCCATAGATGAGCCAGGAAACTCAACTGACTACCAAGCAGAAAGTCTCACATCAGATGAGGATGATAATGCCAGCTCCAGGCTTCACAAGACCAAGGTTAGAGCTGGAAGTGACGCCTCCCAGGGAAAAACTCCTCTGTACAAACTAGTGAATGATCTGTCAAACACAAGAATATCAACAAGTCAGTCATTTTCTGAAACCATACAGCAACATGTTGTGGAAGCAAATGCAGCATCTGTTAAGAAGAATCTTTTTGACATTCCAGTCAGTCCAAAACTCAAGAATAGAGTTCGTGAAAGACTTTACACTTTGGTTAACTCCATTGAAGGATATGAAAATAGAGTTTATGTGAGAGATGAAGAATCATCAAGTCAGATTCACAATATGGAATCATTCTCTAAAGTAAACATCAAAATCCAATGAGTACAAAAAATGGTGCAAACACATTTTCCAAGCTGCCGGGCTACAGCTCTCTAGATGTGTCCAATAATCAACAACATTGTCTCCAAGATCTTAGCAACGCCTCAGCTCTTGGCAGCGGCCTCATGGAGAGATACGGGTGTGCTCTGTCAGGCGTTGTTACCTCTCAAATAAAATCTCTTCAGCATCATCAAGACCAGCTTAATCAAGAAAAATTAAACCTGGCAATGCAGAAAAAGGAGCAAGAAACTAGCACCAGAATTTCTTTATATCATGAAAAATTGCAGCTGATGATTCAGGTGATTGCTGTGCATTGTTTAGTGCCTTGTCAATGGTGTCAAGATACTACAGTATTTTTCATTAATTGGCTCTTTTAGTTTTAATTATGACTTGTTGGCATATTACATGTTCCCTCTTGGAAAGAATGTGCATTGTTTTCTAAAAGAAAAATCCCAAATACTTGGTGAATGAATTTTAGTATTACATGTACTGGTAGTTTTTTTTAAGCCTGGCTGTACATATTATTGTCATATTGATGGTGACACAGGAGAGCCATAACTACTGCTCACATGTCTGTTGTGTTTTTCCTAGATGGTGGAAGAATTGGAGCTCAGATCTGTGAAGCATCAGGCAGCAACAAGGGAACAGGCCAACCACCACAACCAGAGGATGAAGGAGCAAGAGGAGCAGCATCAAGAGGAGCTGGCTGCCCTCAGAGCTGAGTGCCACAGAAAGGTGCAATAATCTCTCTCTCTCTCTCTCTCTCTCTCTCTCTCTCTCTCTCTCTCTCTCTCTCTCTCTCTCTCTCTCTCTCTCTCTCTCTCTCTCTCTCTCTCTCTCTCTCTCTCTCTCTCTGTCTCTCTCTAATAAGGAGCTATGGCTGAGGAAAACTGTTGTGCCAGTCTTTAAAGAGAACAGTTAAAATAATATTCAAAATTATAATAAGTGTCTTGAAACTTCCTCCTTGAAAAAATTAGTCATAGGCCATAGAAAATGCAGAAACAGACAAGAATTCCAAAGCTGTTCAGTAAAAGGGATGAAAGACTTGAAACAACAGTTAACTCTTGCATTAGAAGTGGACTGAACAGCAGTGAGAGAAGGTACAAGTCCTGCCACAGCAAGCACATGCAAGGAGGAGGGGATGCAAATAGTTAGAAAAATTAGAACAGTTAACATTGAAATTAGTGATAGAGTGTACCAGGAGTTGCAACACTGCAGCGAAGAGAGAACAAAAGAGAGACTGAAGACAGTTTGAGACAATTAATAAGATCTGAGCAGTAGATAAAGTTCTTGTAGACTTAACAGTAAAGGTGAACAAAGCTGGCAGAGATGACAAAACACTAAACTTGGTAGAAACTGTCTTGTGTTTGTGAGGACATCACAGCTGGGTCTCTCTTGAAGTGATTACCACTTCTCTAATATCAGAGAGTATTGTATAAGAGATATCCAAAGGAAGGAATAGTGTATATATTGTAATAAAATACTATTATGATATAAGATGTGTATATACAGTATGATAGTATAGTAATTATTTTATTTTTAACAAGACAGATTGAAGAGGCAAAGGCACAGACACAGTCATCAGACAAGGCATGTGAACAAATACTGTCAGAGATGATCTCTGCCACACAAGTCAAAGCTGCAGCACTTGAGAAGGAACACAAAGCTCAGATATCTGATCTAAATTCATCCATCACCAGACTAAGAGTATGTTGTAGTTAGTTTGTTTTTATTACACATTCCATTCACATTAGTAGCTGAAATATAACTTAAGTGATCACCATATGTTTTTTTTAATAAATCTGTAGTGTAAATGCCAAATGTCATATTACGTACAAATTAGAGATTTTTTCTCACTAATTTTGAGGCTGAGAAGAGAGTCCTTGAGGCGTCACTGGAAACTCTCACCTCAGACACTGACAGGACACATCTGGTGACAGGCTCATCCTTGCCTCAGGGAATAAGGGAAGCTGGTCAGGGAGAGCACAGGTACTTCACTTGCCTTCTGCACCACCTGTCTATTAAAAATGCATCATTAATACTTTATTCTTTATGGTGTCATACAAAGATTTACAACTGTGAACATTTTAGTTACTTAATTTTTTGCCATCACCATTCAAGTAAACAGACAGACAACATGATGGGGGACAGTGGCCTGTACAAAGACCTGCTCAAGGGAGACCTGTTGAAGACAAAATCCCAGGAGGAAGTTCTGTTCTGGAAAAAAGAATCTGAACAACTTCAGAAGAAATTACATGAAGCAGAGGTTACACAAGGAACACTCATCAGTGATATGTTCCAGGTATATACTACATAATTTGGTCAAAGAAATGTATAGATGATAGGTATATTTGTCATTCATCATCATTGTGATTTTGAAAGATTCCATATAAAGTATACTGGCTTTCTCCTACATCATTTGTTCTCCAACTGCTCTAACCAAAGTTCACATGGCAGAACCTTCACTCCAAATCCATGGCTGATCATGAGGTGGCAGGGATGCAGACTGCTAGTGAGAGTGAGGAGCTGAGGGGCACTGTGGCTGTCCTATGGGAAAATCTATCTCAGACTCTGAAGGAAGTGAGTGCAAGAAACTGTTGCATATACTTTTGTGAGTTTTCAGGAGTTCAGAAACTAAGTATGATGTATGGCTTATCCATAATGAAGTGATCTGTTGTTTCAGAATGTTGCTCTCAAACAAAAGCTAAATGATTGTCATGAAAGGGAAACACACTTTATGAAGAAGTTATCCCTGAAAGAAGATGAAGTTACTTCTCTCAGAGCAGAGTTAAAATTCTCCAAGATGCAAGTCCTTCAGGGGAAGGAAAATCTTGAACTTCAGCTTGAGGAATGTGCAGAACACCATAAACAAACTGTACGCTGTTTTAAAATAAGTATTTAAAAATTTCATGTATTTGCTCATAGTGTTTAATTTCTAGTAGGTGATGAGCAACTCCACCAACACAAGATAGTGTAAATCAATAGGTGCATAATTTTTCCTGCAAATTACATATTTATTAGCATGTTTCAAGTTTACATATCCAACATTATGCAAATGTGCAAATAAAAAAAAATTTGCCTTTTAATTTTCTTTAAGTTTTACAGAAAAGTTTGGCATTGGATAACATGCCTTTAGTGATGTCTGAACTTTATCTTGGGAGTACGTGTTGTATCTAAACCCCCAGATGGTTAGTTACCAGCATGAAATGGAGAGGGAGAAGTCTGCAGCAGTGACAACAGCCTTGGCACACCACCAGGAGAAGACCCGTCACCTCGTGGCAGACCTCGGGACTCACTATGAGCTGCTCATCAGAAGGACTCATGCTCACTCCAAGGCTCAAATTAATGAGTACAAGAAGGTAAAACTTTTCATGATGTAGGCAGGATGAATCTTCACCTTAACCTTTCCTGCTAGATTAATTAATTAATTACATATTAATAGAACAGTCCAAAGCTTCTGCACTATACCAGTATTTTTTTATATTTTCAGGCTGTGCGATGTCTAAAGGAAAGAATTAAGATGATGGAGAAAGGGTAGGACAGTTATCCTTCATCCAGTGGATAGCTAAAGTGAGTGAGTCACTGAAGTGATGAGTAAAATAAGTTTAGTGATGTGACATTCTGATATTTGAATAAAAACATGTGCTCAACATTCTATGTAAATTATAATGAATTTAAAATTATGCTGAGTAACAAATATAATCCTAATTGAACATTCCAATGAAATAGTTTTTAATTATGTGATATTACTGTGATATTTTTGTTGAGGTTTATTTTTATACATTACAAATAAAACTACTAATTATAATTGAGTTGACTGGAATTTTCCATAAAGAGAGGTTAATAGAGACAAGAGGTCATAGCACACCGGGTCTTACTGTAGAAACAGAATTACATAACACTTGAGTTGCCATTTTTCAGAATACATGAAATACAGTGGCAGTGTTCTTACAAGTCAGCCAGTGTGCTTGCTACTCTCCCTCCACATAGCGAAGAAGAAAAGATAAAATAAATGGTAATGAACTACAACAATTTACTTGCACAGTATATTAATAATCATAAATATGTACATATAAAGAGATAAAGTTATCTATTTATTGAAATATAAAAGTATAACATCTTAGGATAAGTAAGGTATGTAGTTTGAACTTTGAAATTATGTGGATACTGATAAGGAAGTAAATCACATGAGGATATCAGTTCGTACAGTGAACAGACAACTAAGCTGACATACAACTGAAATCTTTTGGTGATGGCGAGTGAAACACAAACCACTTGTGCTCCCCAGACTTGTCATACATCTGGGAATTCTCACCAAAGACATGGCTGTCCTCAGCTATAATTTAATGGACACAGTGCTTACCATCACAGCCCACTTTCATATTTTTACAATTTACATAAGAAATATATGACTTTTATAATCATTATTTAACAAAGTATTGGTATAAGCATGATCTATGCATGGTCTTATATACAAAGCATCCATCCCACAAGAAACAGGACAAACAACAAAGTTTGTCCCTCATTACTATGGCTTATTAGAGAGCAATGATGAGAGTGCCAACATGAAGAAAATAATATTACAAATAGGAAAGGGACCAGCCACTTGCACAGAGCAGTGTGGCAGTGTCCCTGGACTAGGCATGAAGGAAGTACGTACAAGTACAGCTGAAAACCTGAACATGAAATGACTAACACAGCAGAGAGCAAATTTGCAACACTATAAATCACAAATGAGATTCAATCAAAATCCAAATCTTGGATGATTTTTTTTCATTAATCTGATTTAACAGGATTAATATCTCTAATATTGGGATGATAACAAATAATTACCTTTTCATCATTAAAAAAATATCTTACTAATTTTCTTACGATATAATGCATTGCACACAGAGAACACAGAAGACAAAGGCATTTGTGAGCAGATTCCAATATGACACATGAGTAAAGCTATCACTTGAAGTATGGCTTGATATTTATGTATTCAGGTTGTGTCCTGAAGTTTGCTGCCAACTCCCTAAAGGCTGGCCTCTTCTTGGGCTTGTAGCTCCAGCAGCGTAGCATTAGATCATACACCCTCTTGGGACACTTCTCAGGCTGGGGGAGCCTCTCGTTCCTTTCCAGCAGAGCAACCACCTGAAATACAACACTGTCTATTTCAGGTTTATGTCCAAGATGAACATGGCTATAACAAAGCCATATATATATATATATATATATATATATATATATATATATATATATATATATATATATATATATATATATATATATATATATTGTTGGTCAGAGCGGAAGGTGCGGTACCTGTGACATCTTATGAAGGAGATTAATGACACAGAAAATATGTTTTAATGAGGGTATTCACCTAATCTAGTGATTGATAGGGTGCCCTCGTGACTTCTTGACCTTTTGAGTCTCCTGGGAAGTGAATCACCCAGGTTGTGGAGATACTGAGCATCAATATTGTCCCATATGTCCTGAATAGCGGCTTGGAGGCGTGGGAGAGCGGAGGTATCTCTCTCCTTTAGCTTCAGTTTTATGTACGCCCAGGGATTTTTTATAGGGTTAAGGTCTGGGGAACTTGTGGGCCAAGGTTTTAAAAGGCTGACATTTCAGAAATCAAATCAGTCAACAATTAACTTTGCCGTATGGCACGGTGCACCATCTTGCATGAAGGTATCAGCATTGCACTTTTCCATACACTCATCTAACTCATCTAGAATTAGCTCAAAGTAGTTATTTTGGTTCATACGAACATTCTTAGGCAAAAACACTAATTTTTCAAGACCATAGTAAGAAAAACAACCCCACACCATCAAAGAATCTGGATTTTAATGTGTGTTGTGTAGTGTGGATCGTGACGGTTACTACCGGGTCTGCGGTACACACAGATTCTCTGGTTGTCTGTAATCTGAAAGCTTGCCTCATCTGATCAACGTACCCTACGACACTTACCTAAGTCCCAATCTTTGTGCTGAGACACAAACTGCTTGCCTACTGTTAAGGTAATCATGACTGAAGCAAAGTTTTGAAACTGCGTGACAACTCTGTTATCCCATGTCGCCTTTCACTCACCCCACCCAGCACAGAGGGTTCCTAGCCTAAAGTTCCTTGCTGTGTATGTATGGGAGGGTTGGCCTAAAGCTGTCTTCGAATAATGTTCAGAGTTCTCTGGCTCACACTGCGCTTACGCCCTTCAGGCTTGTAAGGTGGTGGCAAAGCGTCTCTTCCTCCCTCATGATAAATTTTAGTCCAACGTTGAACAATTCTGAGACCTCTGCCAGTGTTCGTGGCAGTTTCTTGATTTATGTTTAGGAGTTAAGAAGGGATGAATGAAATTGGGTCAGCGTGGAAGTTGTTGTCCCTTTCGCGCCTTCCGCTCTGACCAGCAGTGTATATATATATACTCAATTCTTTATATTTGCCATCACTCACATCTTTCCCTGGTATCTCTCCATATGGTTGATCCCCAAATGTATACATCTCCCACAGTGTCACACCATAACTCCACACATCACTACTGTGGGTGAAGGTTCCATAATAAATAGACTCAAGGGCATACCTGAAATAAAGAGAGTAACTGTTATAACTCAAGCCACTGGCACAAAAATACCATTATTATATTTTTCTAGATTTCAAAGTCATACTCCAAAAAAAAAACTGTAACAATGTTGTGTGTTGCTGTGGTGACACTTACCACTTCAGAGGCCATTTTCCACCTTCTTTAGCTGTGTAATAGTCTTTGTCGACCCCAAGAGCTCGTGAAAGACCAAAGTCACTTATTTTGGCCAAGGTCATTGAGGAGAGCAGGATATTTCGAGCTGCCAAGTCACAGTGGACAAAATGCTTCTGCTCCAAGTACATCATTCCTGTTGGTTCAATTTGCTGATAAGAACACAAATTCTTACACTGAGCTTACAAATATTTTTTGTTAATCAGTAATCATTACATCAAGAGCAAAAACAAACATTTCTAAAGATACAAGAGCTGACAGGACATCAAAGTCACTAAGAGCAAACCTTCAGCAATTTGTGCAGCCCACAACTTGTGGTGGAAGTCTACTGATATCTCCTCTTCATGCTCCAAGAGAAAGTCAAGGAGTGATCCCATTGCCATCAATTCTTGAACCTAGGAAATTCAAATAAACTGATAGACAGTTATAATTATTTTACAAGCTAGGTCTATCCTGAAAGCTGCTTAATGAAATTATTCTTAGTCTTGTGGAACAAATTTAAGAAACAATCAAGGAAAGGTATGTTTACATTCAATTTCAGGGAAACTAACTCATGAGAGATATTCATGAAGATTGGTTTATAATTTTGTTAACACATTTTAATACAATCCTGCTATTAAAGGGCATCTATGACTGGGGCAACCCTCCCTTCCTTACCATGGCTACTGGGGGACCATGACACACTCCTACCAGCTTCACAATGTACAGGTGGTTCAGATTCATCATCACTTCTGCTTCTTTAAGGAAATTCTTCTTGTTTACCTTGTTATCTTCATGAAGGGTCTTCACACCAACATCTATCTGAAAATTGTTACATTTATTTTAATGCAAAGAGTTCATGGGTGGTTTCACTCAAATCATCTATTTATCAATATGTCTTCTAGTCTGATATCTCCCATAAAGGGCTTACCTATTCAAGCAAGGCACTGCATACCTTACTTATGTATTCATAAGACTTGAAGAAGCTCTTCAATTGTCCCCCAGTGTCTGGGCAAAGCATACCTTGTCTCCTGAGGGACTCAACCAGATGCCTCTTAGCACAGAGCCAAACTCTCCAATTCCCAAACACTCCCCAATGCTGAGATGATTTATGTCAATTTCCCCAAAGATCTCGTCAGTCCGGTTACCATCCATGGTAGGGCTGCTGCTGCTCTCTCCACTGTTAGATATGCTTAAGTTCTGTGGTGGATAAGACAAGATAAGTTAAACATAAATAACTTGCAGTCTGATGCAGGGGAATGTTTCCAATATTCATGGTTAAAATTGGATTCAGATATAAAGAAACAAAAGAAAACATTAAGACAGCTTACCTGGAAGTCTAATTTAAGTGAGCTTTTTGAAGGTGGAGGAGTCTTCTGCTGAGTGACGGAATTACTTTTGTGTTCTTTATATATCGTTGCTCCTGGTTCGTTAAGATCTATCGGATCACGTTCTTCTGTAAATAATTATTATTATTACCACTACCGTCACCATTGTCGATATCAATCAATCAATATTGCTTTCAATAATCTCAGGTTCAGGGAAGTGTAGCATTCCAAGGATGAAAAAAGACACCCTAAAGATACTCCTCTATTATGTGGAGCAGACAGCAAGCTCAAAAGATATATTTGAGTTAATGCCAATCCTGGTAAAGACCAAACTTACTTGTGACAATAATATCTGGTTCATGGGAAGTTTGTATTCTATAGTGAAAAGGTTTCAGATCCTCTTGGCTAGGCACAGAGAGCATGGGCCAACGTTCCAATGAACTGGGATTATCGTCCTCACAGCTTGCTCCCTCTTGCTGCAACAGTTTGATTATACTTATTAGAACACTGCCAGATGTCACTTGCATGAAGTCATTGCTGATGTAGGCATATTTCAATGAACTAACCTTTGAGAGTGAGTGGCTGCTGCCTTGTGATGGGAAGCCTGAGTGGTGGAGGTGGTCCATGTGGAGCAGAGGGGAGGCCCTGCATGAGGTTTTTGAGTTGGAGGCTGCAAGGAGCATGTCTGATGACTCGCCCCCATCTGATTCCCAATGTTTCCGCTGATGAAGAAACAATAAATCATAACAAACAGATCTGAATATGAAAAGTATACATTTTGTAATAATACACAAGGACATAGTAAAAGGCTGTTCCATGTACACTACAAGCAGCACTTCTCATTCTAATCTGTAAGTAATTTTCACACAAGTACTAACATTTCCATAGCCAAATACTGGACTTCTTGAAGATGCTGTGTCTGCCACAGGGCTTGGTAGTGCCCCGACCGGGTACTGGAGTCGACAGGGCATGCCGTCTGCAAAGTGCATGTAATGGTCCACTAAGGTCTCCATGGAGATGAAATATGGGCCATCATCAATGCAGAACATGTCACCCTGAGGATATTCACCTTCATTAATCATAGAATACTGACTTTTTACCTAAAATACCTGAAATAATGTTCTCAAAACTCAATGATTTACATCAACTTCATCTCATCATCAGGAAGGTTCCTATCGTATACAGGTATTCCTCAATTTATGCATAATCAGATTATGCGACTTTGAAATAACACGAGGTAAAAAGCCTAGTTACTTTTTCAAATTACACAAATTGTTTTAGAATAACACAATGTAAAGATGCTTTACTCAAGGTCAAGGTTCAAGATTCCAGCACAGCCTTTGCAATGGTGCTCAATAGAGTTGTTGTTGCTTCTTTCATTCACTACAATTTGTTCTTTCATATAAATGTTTTATTTTCCTTTCTTTGGCCACAGATAATTATGCACTGTTGTTTAATTGGTAAGGCAAATTTCGGGAATCACAAGATTCTGTGAGATGTTTGTTTGGGCTGCTATAATGTCATCACAACTGATCACAGCACACAGGTGGTTCACCTTCAGGACAGCTAGTGATGTGTGGTAAATGTTTTCAGGAGGTCAGCGTGTGCTGTCTTGCTGTCAGTTAGATGTCATTACTATAGCAGTGATGATCCTTTGTTTATTCCATCTGAGAGGTGAACAAAAGCATTTTATATAGGATAGATGCTGCAGGGACTGTAGGGTGAGTGCCCTCTCAGACGCAGCCCTTCCAGGAATGAATTAATTTATTTTGCATTGATTTCTATGGGGAAAATGGTTTTGCTTCATATATATATATATATATATATATATATATATATATATATATATATATATATATATATATATATATATATATATATATATATATATATATATATATATATATATATATATATATATATATATATAAGTGTACAGATGGGCAAGAGATTCTCTCTCTCTCTCAGGCATATTTTGTTGAAGGTGATGACCAGTTCAGCATTAATTATTTTCTTAAGATATTTTCTTTATATTTTAAGAGTGTCTTTTCTTCTTTTTCAATGCGATGATGGCTTCGCCAAAGCTAGTCATTGTTGTTATATCCGGATCCCGAGGAAGGGTCAAGAGACCTGAAATCTCGATCTAGCAACAAAGGCTAGCTTTGGCGAAACCATCACCACATTGAAAAAGAATATATATATGTGTGTGTGTGTGTGTGTGTGTGTGTAACTCGATTTACGCGACAGATGCGTTCCAAGAGGCATCGCATATATCAAAATTCATGTAAAACAAACATGTAATTCTCATAAGAAACAATGGATAATAGGGGGGATGCGGGATGTGGTACAAAAAAAATTTGTACAAAATACTCTATTTATTTGGCTATATTAACATGTTTTTATTATTTACTATTCTAAATACTAGAAGTGTATTTAAAGTAAAGGGAAAAGCAAGAAATAAGAGAAAGCAAAAAATAATAAGAGAAAACAACAAAACAAAGAATACATAAACACAACACTCACTGCATCACTGCCTTCACCACTCACACCAGTCAGTCACCATCTTCCTCTGAGCTTTACCACTTTATCAAAATTCCACTTACCCAAAATAACCCCACACGCAGAAGAAGATGAAGAACGTTTTGGGATCATCTTGGTGAATTATAGGCAGATTGAAGAGATTCCGTCTGTACTCAGTGCTGGCAGACTGCAAATGAGGTACGAGAAGAGCGGAGCTTCCACCTATTGGCCAGCTGCGGAACTCTCTAGCGCACAGTTTGAAATTGCGTCTGGCGCTCAGTTTGAAAATGCAGTTGGGCCAAATCGCGTATAAGCAAACCAATCCCGCAAATTAAATTAATTATAATATTTTTTTTGTCGCATTATAACAAAAACGTGTAAATCAAACACGCGTAAATCGAGTTATCTATACATACATATATATATATATATATATATATATATATATATATATATATATATATATATATATATAGTGAAACCTCTAACAGTGAACAGTTTAGTTCAGTAATCATGTTCACTTTATGTAATTTTCACATTATGCAATCCCTCCAGGAAGGTATCCCTCACATAAATTGAGAAATTCCTGTATTTGTATAATTTTCAGACAAGGTTTGAATGGTAGTGAAGATTGGAATAGTAGCAGTCTCACCTCTTTCACTATTTCATAATTATATACGTCGCCCTGGTACAGCAGCGACAGGACATGCCCACACTGCTTCCGGGAACTGTGGCGGAGAAGGAAGTATCCTGAGATGGTGTCTGGACTACGGAGCAGCAGGCCCTGGGCAGCAACGCGGTCCAGGTTCTCAAAGTAATAGTCCTTCAGTGTATACGTGGGTAGCCGCGCCACATGATTCACTGAAGATCAACACACATTGTTATGACAATTGCCATCGTAATGTTTTGTCCTGTTTAATATTGCAAAGAACACACACACACACACACACACACACACACACACACACACACACACACACACACACACACACACACACACACACACACACACACAAACACACACACACAGACATGGTGGATGGGGTGTCCAGTTATGTGAGCCTATTTGCAGACGATGCAAAATTGTTAAGAAAAGTGAGATGTGACAAAGATTGCGAACTACTCCAGGAAGACTTGGACAGAATATGGAAATGGAGCTGTACATGGCAAATGGAGTTCAACACGACAAAATGCAAGAAATTAGAGTTTGGCAAGAGTGAAAGAAGAATCAGGAGTATGTACAAGATAGGAAATGAAGACATAAAACCAGTCATGAAGAAAAAGACCTTGGGGTGACAATTACCAATGACCTATCGCCAGAGAGACATATAAACAAAATAATTGGAGAAGTATTGAACTTATTGAGGAACATAAGAGTGGCGTTCAGATATTTAGATGAAGAAATGATGAAGAAAATAATTACTGCAATGATAAGACCGAGGCTTGAATATGCAACAATACAGTGGGCTCGAACTTAAAGAAACACATAAGGAAACTAGAGAAAGTACAGAGGGCTGCAACAAAAATGGTGCCTGACTTAAGAGATTTGACTTATGAAGACAGACTGAACAGAATGCAACTTCCGACCCTGGAAAACAGAAGAGAAAGGGGAGACCTGATAGCAATATACAGAGTGATGATTGGCATGGAAAAAATGGATAGGGAAGATCTGTGTATGTGGAATGAAAGAATGTCGAGAGGGCATGGGAAAAACTAAAATGGCCACTTATAGGAGAGATGTGAAAAAATATAGCTTCCCTCATAGAAGGGTGGAAGCATGGAATAGTTTAGACGTGGAAGTGGTCAACGCAAGGAATATTCATGATTTTAAGAAAAAGCTGGACATTAGTAGATATGGAGACGGGACAGTACGAGCATAGCTCTTTTCCCGTATGTTACAATTAGGTAAATACAATTAGGTAAATACACACACACACACAGTGCCTGTGGGATTTGTGGTACAGGGGATCATCGTGATTCGACCGTTTGCAGTTTGAATTATCGCTAATTTGAACTCAGTTAATTAATACCCAATCCTCAAGGTTCGACCGACTGACTCACCAATTTGACATTCCTATCTTGCGCGCCACCCACCCGGTCAAATCCGCTGCTACCTCAAATTCGCCGTAAATTCATGTAAGGGGTTATCACACTGGCCTATGATATGCGGAACGAGGAACATCCGCTCCAGATAGCTGGAACTTTCCCGGGATTAGCGGAACGAAGTTGGGATGGCTTTATATCCATTCCGGTTCTTCGTATGCTATCCCAATGAAAAAATAAACATAAGATATGTAATAAAACCCTATCATTCAAACTAAAAAGAACGTGCCTGAATTTTTCATATATTGAATATTAAATATCTAATCAGTCTAGAATGATGAAATATATGTATATCATGTCGATAGTTTGGGGTCATGGCAACCATCCCTCGACTCCAAAAGTTGCCAATGTGCAGCTCTTGGTTCTTTCCTACTTTCCTTTCCTTCCTTTTCTTCAATAACTGGAAGTGCAAGTGTAATGGCAGGACGAAGCACAGGTTGAGTTATAAGCGGCATGGTTTTGTTCTGGTTTGTTTTGATTAGGCTTGGTCTTGGTTGCTGGGCCGTTTGCTTAGCATAGCAAGAACGCGGCCAGCTTGTGTGTGATAATGTTCCTGGTTTCGCACCTAGAACCATGACTCAGCTCAGTAGGACAGCCCCGCAGCCCACCGCTGCCGCTCCCCCCTGGCTTGGCGCCTCTCACCCTCATTTCGTGCCCCCCGCATGACCCTGCCCACCACACATGGCCGCTGCACCCCGGACCCCAGGTCAACCCGCACCCCAGACACCAAGGCGTGATGTTTTGGGGGGGTCTAGGCTGAAGGCTGGTCCCTATTCCCCCTAATTCTTAAGTATCTTATGGGAAAAATTGCTTCACGATTTGAACAAATGCTGATTTGACCAATGAATAACTGCCCTAACCCCGTCAAATTGCGAGGCTCCCCTGTATAATGAGAGGTTAGCAATTCTAAAACTCACATATGACAAAAAAAAAAAAAAAAAAAAAAAAAAAAAAAAAAAGAAAGAAAGAAAGAAAGAAAGACCAAATAACAATATGTATAGAGAACTATGAAGAAAGCAGAAAAAGTGGATACACATAATCTATTTGAATGAGATGCAAGAGACAGACCATAGAAATTAACTACAAGAATCAAATTGTCAGAAACAAATAAATATAAATTTAACTTTTCAAAATAGGGCAATAGAAGTCTGTCTTATCTTCTGCTACTACCTTTTCTAAACACGGTCTCACACCTATACTTACTAAGCAAATTATAACACTCTGAATGGTTCATCCTCTTGGCAATACTCGCTGGCGTCTGGCGATGTGCGTTGCGTGGGTGGGAGGGGGCACCCAACGCAAGCAGTGTGTGTGTGTGTGTGTGTGTGTGTGTGTGTGTATTTACCTAATTGTATTTACCTAATTGTAACATACGGAAAAGAGCTATGCTCGTGTTGTCCCGTCTCCATATCTATTAATGTCCAGCTTTTTCTTAAAATCATGAATATTCCTTGCGTTGACCACTTCCACGTCTAAACTATTCCATGCTTCCACCCTTCTATGAGGGAAGCTATATTTTTCACATCTCTCCTATAAGTGGCCATTTTAGTTTTTTCCCATGCCCTCTCGACATTCTTTCATTCCACATACACAGATCTTCCCTATCCATTTTTCCATGCCAATCATCACTCTGTATATTGCTATCAGGTCTCCCTTTCTTCTGTTTTCCAGGGTCGGAAGTTGCATTCTTTTCAGTCTGTCTTCATAAGTCAAATCTCTTAAGTCAGGCACCATTTTGTTGCAGCCCTCTGTACTTTCTCTAGTTTCCTTATGTGTTTCTTTAAGTTCGAGCCCACTGTATTGTTGCATATTCAAGCCTCGGTCTTATCATTGCAGTAATTATTTTCTTCATCATTTCTTCATCTAAATATACGAACGCCACTCTTATGTTCCTCAATAAGTTCAATACTTCTCCAATTATTTTGTTTATATGTCTCTCTGGCGATAGGTCATTGGTAATTGTCACCCCAAGGTCTTTTTCTTCATGACTGGTTTTATGTCTTCATTTCCTATCTTGTACATACTCCTGATTCTTCTTTCACTCTTGCCAAACTCTATTTTCTTGCATTTTGTCGTGTTGAACTCCATTTGCCATGTACAGCTCCATTTCCATATTCTGTCCAAGTCTTCCTGGAGTAGTTCGCAATCTTTGTCACATCTCACTTTTCTTAACAATTTTGCATCGCCTGCAAATAGGCTCACATAACTGGACACCCCATCCACCATGTCATTTATGTAGACCGCGAACATTACTGGTGCCAACACTGATCCCTGTGGAACTCCACTCTCCACCAAGCCCCATTCTGATGGTCTGTCCTTAATTATTGTTCTCATTTCTCTTCCTACCAAAAAGTCTTCCATCCATTTTAGTAAACTGCCATGCACTCCTCCTACCATTTCAAGTTTCCAGATCAGTCTCCGTGTGGTACCTTATCAAAGGCCTTTTTAAATCCAGATATATTCCATCAGCCCAACCATCTCTTTCCTGTATTACATCTATCACCCTCGAATAGTAACATATCAGGTTTGTCGTGCATGAACGCCTTTTCTAAAACCAAATTGACACTCACAAAGTATGTCATTTTTCTCCAAGAAGTCTGTCCATCTATTCTTCACCACCCTCTCACACATCTTAGCTACCACACTTGTAAGTGACACTGGTCTATAGTTCAATGGGTCTCTTGTTACCTGATTTATAGATTGGGACAATGTTAGCTCTTTTCCAGTCTTGGGGCACTACACCTTCCCTTAATGAGGCATCAATTACTTCACAAACTTTTTCTGCCAGTTGCTCCCTGCATTCTCTTAAAATCCATCCTGATACCCCATCAGGTCCCACAGCTTTTCTCACTTCTAAACTCCCCATCATATTCTTGATCTCCTCCACAGTTACTTGAAACTCCTTCATAATCCCTTTCTGTTCCATTACCAGTGGTTTGTCAAAAGCAGTCTCCTTTGTGAATACCTTCCGAAAGCATCCATTCATAGCCTCTGCCATTTCCTGGGATCTTCACTGCATACTCCATTTACTTCTAAACTTTCAATACTTTCTATTTTTGATGTTGTTGTTCACATGTCTGTAAAAAGCCTTGGTTGGTCTTTACATTTATCAATTATATCCTTTTCTTGTTTCTTTCTTTCTTCTCTTCTAATCAACACATATTCATTTCTTGCTCTTTTGTAACTTTCCCACTGCTTAATCCGTCTTTTCCTTCTCCACCTCTTCCATGCATCCTCTTTTCTTGTTCTAGCCTTTTCACATCTATCGTTAAACCAGTCCTGCTTTCCAACTTCTATGTTGTCTTATTGGTACAAATTTTTCTCACCTTCTTTGTATATTTTTATAAATTCCTTCCACTTTTCATTTGCTCCTTAGCACTCTTGAATTTCATCCAATTTGTCTCTTGAAAGAATTTCTTTAGGTTTCCAAAATCTGTCTTGGCATAATTCCATCTTCCCACTTTATATTCTTCATTTCTTCTAGATTTCTCTTCATCTATCACCTTGAACTCCAAAACTGCATGATCACTCTTGCTAAAGGGCACTCCACCCTCATCTCCTCAATGACCATTGGCTCTGTACTAAAGACCAAGTCCAGTCTTGACGATGCTCCTCTCCTCCAAACCTAGTATCTTCTTTGACCCACTGAGTTAACACATTTTCCATTGCCAGTGTCAATAGTGTATTTCCCATGTTGTCTCTGATCCTTCCATTGACCAGTCCTCCCAACACACCTCTTTACAATTAAAATCTCCCATCATTATAGTTCGTTCACAGCCACCCAACATTTCTTCCAGACATGTTCCTGTATCACTTATCATTTCTTCATATTCCTGTACTGACCATGCATTTGTCTTAGGTGGTACGTACACCACTATGTAGTGCCTCTTTTTCCTTCATTAGTTTCTGCTCTGATCTTTAGCACTTCTGCCTTTCCCATACCTTCTTTCACTTGATCCACCTTTATATCTTTTTAACCAGCAACATCACTCCTCCTCCCATCTTACCTACTCTATTTCTTTTCCAAACATTATATTTCCTTCTCCAACCATCATCAGGTCTTCTCCTCTCTCAGTTTTGTTTCAGTAAGACCCACAATATCTGGGTTCTTGTCCTCAAGTAATCGTTGAGTTCTAAAATCCCGATATCACTCCATTTATGTTGGAATACATTACATTCCGCTCATACGTAAGTTTCTTTAGTCCTTTCTTGCTGTACTTTTCTGGGTTATGAACCACTTCCTCAGTCTCATATCCAAGATTCTCCAGAAAACTCTTTCTTCTCCTCTTCTGTCCTCTCTTCATTTTTTTCAAAGCCTCCTTTCTCAACTCATTTAACATTTCTCTTCCTTTTCACCGAGATCTCTTCTCAACCAAATCTTCCTTGTTGTTTCCTGCTGGGCTAGCCTCCATGACTTCTCCACCAATTCATCTACATCCTTTTGTGACTTAAGTTTGATTCTTATTGGCCTCATACCTTCTCTTGTGAACTTTCCAATTCTATGGAAGTCCTCTATTTCTTGTACTAGGTCTTTTCCTCCTCCTGCACCACATTAATGATATTATTTATCACCTTTTTATGTTTTTCTCTCTCCATTTTACTCGGTGTCTTATCCTCCTCCACACCAAATATCACCACACATCTCTTTTGTCTACAGTTTCCTCACCAATGTCTCATTTGACTTAATAACCTTCACCACTTTCTCAGCAATCTTCTCTTCTATGATCTGTTGATCTATAATTTCAGCAAGGCCCAAAGTTTTCTCCCAGACTCTTTGATTTCCTTTTCCAGACTTGCAACTTTGTAATTTACCTCCTTTCTTTCCACTTCCTGACTTTTTTTCCATTCAGCCTGCTTCTCCATCACTTTTCCTAGAGATTCTCCACATTTTTCGCAATTCACTTTAATTAGCTTAACTTCCTCTTTCAGTGCTTCATTTTCCTTCTTCATATCGGCACAGTCTTTCTTTACATTGTCATAACTCGTTTCCAGGCCCCCATACTTTTCAAACAGTTTTTCAATTTTACCTTCCAACTCCAGAATTTTCTTCACATAAGCGCTCTTCTCCATTATTCCTTGAAATCCTGTGAAGTCTGATTCATCTTTCGAGTTCACGGCCGCCATGTTGCGCAGATGTAAACAAACCAGCTGATGGCTCAAACGCAGGCTACAGTTTATATTTACCTTCCTGGACATTATTTTGCTAATCAACAGTTAACATGACTATATGGAGACGGGACAAACATTACCAGCTCCTTTCCCACCTTGGTTACTCTTAGGCAATGGTAACTGTAGAATTAGAGATGATTGCTCTGAGCTCAGCGACCACCTCCGCCATCGACGATGTCCCGTGTGTGTGTGTGTGTGTGTGTAGAGAGAGAGAGAGGCGAGAAAACTAATAGCATTGCTCACCACCATCTTGACTCCATCTACGGTCTCTACTATTTTCAAGTCAGCAGACTCTATTAAGAAGGCTGGTGAGACCGTATCTTCCTTGCAAGCTAAAAGAACCACCTGAACTCGTGACTCTACAATGGATAAAATGGAAAGCTTTGTGGAAATGTGGTACATAAGCTTTGTATGTGATACAATGATGCGCCCTTTGTTTACATTCCACAAGTTGCCGGTTAGTGTCTTTCCTGTTTCACTCTCCCTCCCATCATAAATTTAAGATCATCAACATTATAAAGTTACGTACATACATACATTAGTGTACATTATAATGACTTATGGGGCCTGTCCGGTGGCCATGGTATCGAAAAATCTGAAAAATATCGAAAATCCCCAAAACACTACCAGAGCAACCCCAAACATATGGCAACATAGTGATGGAGTATTTTGGGGAAATACGCTAAAAATACGTAGGGTATTTAAACTTTAAAGGGCCCCTGCCACGCCCACCGCAGCCTGGGGCTTCCCTCCTCCCCCCACTCTGTACCATAAATGATGATGATAAGCACGGAAAAAGCCATGACAAGTGGTTTCTTTGGTAAGGAAAGGTGGGCACTGGCAACTCAGTACTAAGGTGTACACAGGAACACACCCTCTCCCTTTCCATTTCAGTGTCCATGTGACTGCGATGGGAGGAGGATGTATTGAGTATCTCGTCCGTTGTTTCACACCTTGCAAGCCACAATCCAGCCTATTTTACCTGCCTTTTTTGCCTTACAATGTCTAAGCAAATGGTGCAAGTGGAAATTACAAGTTGTAATGACCATGCATGGATGGGAGACACCCTCGCCTTCGAGTGACTAATACCTACAGTCATTGTAAGAGGGCCCAGGTGCCATATGAGTCTTACAGAATATTCTAAACATGCCTAAAAAGCATATATGAATCACATGGTGGTGTATGAGCACCAAATATCCAACCCAAATAAATGTACAGACTCATAGAGGACCAAAATGACATCTCTGAGGTTTTTTGCCTTTTTCTCAGTTTCCACTTTTTATCATTCAAATCGTATCTTCTCCCACATTTCACAACGGATTTTCAATTTTGAGGTATCATTTTGAAGCTCAATGAAGCTGCTACATTTCCATCTCATAGAATTTGGATTTTTTTTTTTAAGTGCGGCAATATAATTCTATATAAAAAAAAAAAAAAAATAAATAAATAAATTCATAATGGCCATCAAAATAAGAAAATAAAAATTCTATGACATGGAAAGTTTTGTTATACCACATACTTCATATCCATACTAACAAAATTGAAATCTGTCCTCTGGTGACAAGGTTTATAGGAAAAATATATATATATTTTTAAATTTATTTTTTATTTTTCCTGTAGTTATTTACGGGTCGATTCGCTTGTAACTACTAAACTAAATTCGTGTAATAGTCATCTGTCAGAGAAAAAAAAAATTTACCCACGTACCTCTTTATTTTCAATTTTTCAAAAACCTCACCAGATGGTCCCCTTACATTAAACTGCCTAAATGTTTAACTTCATAATTTTACTTTCATTAAACCTCTCACTGTACTATGATGCACTCTCACTTTGTTTACTCTCAATGGAAGTTCCAGTCAGGGGTTAAACTTGTTATAATCAATTCGCTTGACGAAATTTCTCTTAACGAAGGGTTTTTAGGAACGTGACCCCTTCATTAAGCGGGGGTTGCTTGTATATACAAATATATTTACATCTACTTATCAAGATTATATTAATTTGAGATTATGGCATCATTCCAATAAACAAGAAAATTAATTTTATTATAAAAGTGTTAATTAGAATCCATAGATCTTAATTGGACTAAAATTTTTGTTTCGTCTGACTCAAGACGACGAAAAGCCACCTCCAGGCCCAGCCCTAAGAAGCAAAACTTCCTGCCTTTCAAAGATAAGCTTAAGCTTATAAGAAAGTGTGAAACAGGTACAGCTCACAGTGTCGTTTCAACGCAAGTAAGTGTCCCTAGATCAACAGTATTATCAATATGGAAGAACAGGGACAAATACCACAAGACTGCAGCAAGTGTTTTTATTTCCAGCAATGTACTGTACAGCATCCTAATGCCTAATGTGTTTAATAAAAAAAAGTTAGATATAAATGAAGCCTTTAATAGTAATGATTTAGTCTAAGTTAGTGTTTTCTAGAGGTTATAGTGATGTTTTGAGGGGGGTCTAGGCTGGAGGTTGGTCCCTATCCCCCCTAATTCTTAAGTATCTTATGGGAAAAATTGCTTCACGATTCAAATAAACGCTGATTCGACCGATGTAAAACCGCCCTAACCCCGTCGAATTGCAAGGATCCCCTGTAATGCAGTCACCCCTGACATATGCTGGTGTGAACAGCTTTATGATGTTAGTGAAATATCCCAAATAATTTACCTGTTTTTGTTGCTCTGACTTGTATATCTGCCTGGCCCACCTCCACAAGAAGTTGTACTATATGAGGCATATTGTACCTACAGGCAAGCTGCAACATAATGGTAAACACAAAATTCATGCACAAAATAAAAAAAAGTGCAAACAATACATTTAATAGAATTCTATACACCCAAAGTTCACCATAATGCCTGAAGCTACATGTAACTAATTATTTGAGGCAACTTCTGTAGCATAAAGTAAGGCTGGGATGCAGCACTACTGCACAAACATAGGTACTCAGGGGCAGAATGATCAAGAAGCTAAGACCTCCACCTCTTCATCCTCCTCCTCCTCCTCTCCTAGACAAGACAGCTGATTGGTGCACTTATTATGTTCCATTCCATTCCCAATGTTCAAGATATTTAGTCACATGATCAATATCTCTTCCCTTGAATTACAATTAAAACAAATAAAAAGGACTATTCAGAAAACTTAAAAAAAAGGAATACATCATTTAGTATTTATATGAATGCAATGTATCATATAACTGCTGACATGAGCACGGTCTCCAGTGACCAGTACCGACAGTTTACATAATGAATGAAGTGCTCCACCTCCCTGCCAAAACAGAGGAGGAGGAGGAGGAGGCAGGGACTATAGTCTCTACATCACCTCACCCTGTGGTGACGACTAGTGTGAAATTACTGCAAAGCCTGTGTTCAAAATGTGGCCATCAGAGTGGTAATCTCACATTAAGTGCAAACCATGTCAATCAATTTCAAGTAAATAAAAAAGCCATAGTGACAGGCACATATTTTCTAAACAATATTTTCATGATTTGCTTTTCTAAAGCTTTATGGTGTTCTTTGGTTGCATTTACACCATGCACATCAAATGGATTCAATTCATGAAGAATCATTAGACTTGTAGCCATTTTGAACTTACATAGTTCCAACCTAATGAGTCTGATCAGCATATCATTTAGTACCAAGGTAGCCTTTGAGGAGTATGGACATATTGGCTGTTACAGAAATAGCAGTGTTACTGAGGCTGAGGAAGCGTAGGCATGGGCCTTGATAACAAATATGGGTGCATGCAATCAATTCTAGAAGACCTGAATTTGGGAGCTTTGGACATTTGTTCCCAGATTTGGTCAATAATCCAGAGAAGTTTTATGATTTCTTTAGGACAACTACAGAACAACTTAAGATGTTGGTAGAGTTGATTGGTTCCTCCATTAGTGAACAAAATCAGAGGCACAGTAAGTACTAGCAGGAAGTATACAACCCTCCCCCACTTTGACTGGTGCCTGGCAGTTACGTTATATCATGCATTTCAAAAGTAGACAATGCACCCTACAGTTGCCAAATTAAAATATAACCATATCTATAAAGTTTTCTGTTGTCATTGTTTTAAAATATGCAGAATAATACCGTCTAGTAATTCGTAGGGGACAGCAATTCCTTCTCAAGTCAAAATACATTACATGTAACTTCTGCTGTAGTATAGTGATTTCTGTAGCAATATCCTTCCATAAAGCAGCAATGGTATCATTAGGCATCACTAGGATCATATATAGCATGTCGTTCTCATACTAAACTGATGAGGATGTCCCCTAGCACGGTGCTTACTCCTCAGCTGACTAGCCTTCACTGATGAAAAAATGAGTCTAAACCAATCATTGATTCTGAACTGCCATGAATCAGCATGATTTGAATTGACTTGATTTGCATGGTGTAAATGGTTACATTGAAACTAGTGTGGTGATTCAACATGATTCTTGAATTGTGTTGATTCTTCGTGAATTGAATCAATTTAATTCGCTTGATGTAAATGCAAGTCTTAGACACTGAATGTAGCTACATCCAATATTTACCCAACAAAAATAAGCATAATATAATGCCAAATATAGCATACCTGTATCTATATAATCATGTGTACAAATAAATAAATAAATAAATAAATGAATAAATAAATATCTATCTACTTATATATATATATATATATATATATATATATATATATATATATATATATATATATATATATATATATATATATATATATATATATATATATATATATATATATATATATATATATATATATATATATATATATATATATATATATATATATATATATATATATATATATATATATATATATATATATATATATATATATATATATATATATATATATATATATATATATATATATATATATATATATATATATATATATATATATATATATATATATATATATATATATATATATATATATATATATATATATATATATATATATATATATATATATATTAGAAACAGACAGATAATCATATACAATATGTCAAAACAGCCATCATGCATATTAAGGAGAAAAGTAATAATATATAAAAAAAAATTCACACCAATTTTTTAGTGCACTCATCCTACTGACATTCACAGATTCTACTTTTACTGTTCTGGTCAACACATGAACCATGAAAAATACTATTATGTACAAATTTAATTTCTTGACAGAGTTTTCTGTCTATTAACTTCTATGAATGCCATTAACAGAGTGAAATTCCAACTAACCTTTCCAACCCCAAACACTCAGAATGAAGGCAAAACACACCCATCGCCATCAGAGCTGAGCAACAGCCACAGCTCATGGAACTCACATGCAGCGGTGTCACTCCTTCCTCATCCCGAACTTCAACATTTGCCTCGTGCTGCAGGAGCATCTCTGCAACTTCCTGGTAGCCCTTCATAGAGGCAATGTGTAGAGCTGTCTGGCCTGTGTTATTTCTCACATCAATTTTCTTATAGCCAGCTTTCAGCAATTCGGAGACCACAACAATGTTACCTGGGAGAGATGTATGCAATTGATGAACTTTTGCTGATTGGATAGTTACCTTATCCTGATTCTTCAAAAAATAACAAATATGAATTTATATCTATAATCTAGTGTGGGAGGGATGAACACAAAATATACTACTACTAAAACAGATGGTTTGTGACATGTTTTATTTACTTCTATACTGAATACATACTTCAGAGATGAAAAGATGGTATAAGAGAGAGAGAGAGAGAGAGAGAGAGAGAGAGAGAGAGAGAGAGAGAGAGAGAGAGAGAGAGAAAATAAGGTTGAATATCTATGCAGAACCAATGAAAAAACTAGACAGGATGGCATGTTGTTTTTATTAAGAGTTCCAACTTACCTTGACTAGTTGATCTGTGAAGAAGATTGGAAGAGCCATGAAGGCAAACATCTGCTGGAAATGGGTTCCCAGGACAAGGGTGGCAGAGGGTGGTAGAGGAGGGCCCTACAGGGTGTTGGCTGTAGTATGCCACAAGGCTGTCCAACCCACTGAATAACAGGGCCTCATTCAACACCACTGAAAAGACCATGGGGATTAAAGCAATGTCATTATCATAAACTAAGCTCAATTCAAAAGATTTGAGTAAAAACTGCACTTGGATGAATGAGAGAATTTTGTACAGTTTTATATCTCTAAAGCCTCCTTCTCTCCAGGAGCATATACCAAGGCAGTGGCCATGGGAGAACCTCCACCTCATATGCTGGTATTGCCTCATACCAGTGTAGCCACAGCACACTCAGTACATCAAAGTAATCAAAGTATTATGCAATTAATCTGAGAGTTCAAATAACAATAATAAGCTTTAGGAAAAAAAAGTTCAGCATTTGAATCAAACTCAGGGCCCAAGCAAGAGAGCCAGTTACATTACTGATCAAGTGACAGGTGCATGCGTTGTGCTTCAGTGAGACTGTGCAGTTTCTATGTTTGCATCATTTTACCTCCCTCATCCCTCAGTGCAGTAACCTTAAACTGCTTACCTCCACTTCTCTTCTCTTCAACATCCACTGCCTTTACCTAATGTGTTACTATATCATAGGTACATTTTGACATTACAGTAAGACTGCAGTCATCAACCTACCTAAGGAGAATCCATCACCCTTATACTTCTGGATCAGGATGTGTATTGGTTGGCCATCTGATATGAAAGACAACACATAATTTCCAAGAGATGAACAACTCTCTCTGATGAGGAATGTTCCTTCTTCTCCACCTTCTGCAAAACAAAAATTAATAGTTCAATCATGTTACCAAGGAAAAGGATTAACCCAATGTAACAAAATTAGATCCAAACAGTTATATATCCCAACATATCCACTCTCTATGTTATTTTCTTAGCTTTCTAGGACAAATACTTTTTGGTCACTCCAAAAATGACTTTGTGTCACAAATCGCCTTTACAGAAACTGTCAGCAGACTATAAAAACAAGTACTTTTACAACAATACATCTTCCTATCCATATATCACTTTGGGATTTATTCATTAAAGGAAGTAAGATGGTAAAGATGAGCAAGTTGAGTTTAAGTTAACCAACCAAGAACTGAGACTTATATACTCTCACCTTTCATTAAGATTTCATCAGCTTCATTACTTGTGATTTTGCCGAAATAAAACCTGTCTTCATCAATGTCTGACCGGGAAGTGGAAGAAGCCATTCTGGAGAAGAAATTGTCTAGAATGAGAGAGAGAGAGAGAGAGAGAGAGAGAGAGAGAGAGAGAGAGAGAGAGAGAGAGAGAGAGAGAGAGAGAGAGAGAGAGTTAGATGTGCCTGGTAACTGTGCCATGAGCTTTGAAAATACATGTATATTTCATGTACCAAAGTGTGTTCCTGTCACCTCAGGATAATAGTGCTTGAACCTTATAAGTTAAGCTAGTCTTGTGTTATTTTGGGCACATTAAAACAAGGGATGAACTGTGTGGCAGTAGGAGAATGGTAGACAAGGAAGTGGATGGAAGAATACAAGAAAGGCTGAAGAAGAGAACAAAGAAATGCAAAAGAGATTATTTGAGAGAGTGCTAATGGAGATGAGGTGGAAAACGGAACCTTATGGAAAACTAGTGTGGGACAGCAAATCCACATGAAAAATGACAGTAGCTGCAGAAAATGGTCCACATCAAGCCAGTTCTAATTCTATGATCATATAAAAAGTCAACCTTAAAAAGTTAACTTGCCGCAAGTGAGTTTCACACGGGAGTCTTGCACTCTTGAGGCAGAGGAACTTAGGATAAATTTAAGGTAAATAAGACACTGGTGTCATTTGGCAATTGACTAAGAAAACTGTGGTTCCCTATTTTAAGAACCCATAACTACAAGACGTCTGTGACAATAAAAGGTATTAATATGCAGTCTGAAGCCGATTAAAGCTAAACCACACCTAAAGTTGACTTGACTTCCATGTATTACTCTAAACCCTTGTGTCTGAGGTCCATGCCCCTTGAACTAATGGCAAGCCCTCCAAGGACCCACACACACACACCTTATCAGTGAACTTAACGTAAAAATAACACAGCCTTAAATAAGATACCTTATATCGTGCTGTTCGGAGATTATCAGACATCAGAGGCATGCCCACGTCCCTTGTTGAGCTGGAGTGAGGTTGTGGCAGGACAGTGACAGGGGTGGAAAGGAAACCATGTAGTCTGTTTCCCGTCCTTCCCCCGCTTTTTTATATTACAGGATCTCGTCCAGCACCAAAATTAGCCGGATTATCGTAGTGTCATTAGACCTTTGCTACGTGGAGCGTCACATCACCGCAAAGTGATAGCGCAGTGTTTTACTTCAGCTGCCACCCGGATATCCCGTCCCTGTGGCTGTGGCTGTCTCCCGAATGCGTCACTCCTGTGTTGATTTCTTCCAATGCGATTCCCAGAAACGTCACTCCACTTCCTTGGTCCATTGTCCCTTGGTCCATGCAGATTTTGTTGTTCGTTTTGTTAATGCAATAAAAATTCTCAAATGAGCAAAATAAAATACCTGGAGTGAATATAAAAACATACAACACTTTCCTATCTATTTATGTGTCCTTTCCAGAAACATAAAAGTCTATAAAGTGTAAAATTACTTCTTAATGAGCCATGGCTTCAATAGTGTATAAAATTTTTCTTGTAAATCTCAAATAAAGCGAGGATGAATACATAGATAGATTACTGATAGAGAAAAATATATAGGAAAAAAACAAACAATAAAAAAAACTTCATCATTCATTCTAAATCAAAGCAACTGAAGCACAAAAACAACAAAAACAAGTGTCAAGAGTGAGGGGGCTGGTGAGGGGTCAAGACGAGGGGAAGGTAGAGAGAGGGGGGCGCAGATCCCCGCTCACCACCACCACCGCCGCCTCATCCCAGGGGTCACCAGTGCCTTCAAGGGAGACCGTATGTATCCCCTCCAGCAGGAATTAAGGTGCTGGGGCGTCACGGGTGTAGTCTAAGTACTTCCCACACCAAAACATCAATATAATCAATACACTGAAGTGGTTTGATGATGCAGTGGGTTTTCATGTCTAATGTTGGGTGTTTTGGTGGAAATTAGGGATGTTATGTACCATTCTAGTTATTTTTTTCGCCTTATTTCTCTCATGTAACATAGTTTTGACCTCGTTTTGACCGCTAAAGGCCTGGTCCGTCTCGTACTGGTAGCGTGACCTATCGCCTCCATCTGACCCAGTTAGCTCTCGTCTTTCCCTTTCTGTGTGCGTGACAGCGGAAGTTTCTCGGTAAATTCATCCAATACTGTGTGTGCTGGTTGTGGGAACTAATATATCCTGATGTGTTGTGTTTGCAAGGTTAAGGTGCATGGGAGACTTAGCTAAATAATTTTATACATGGAAAGGTAAGATAAGGCTGGCTCTTAGAGGAAAAATTTGCTTGTTACCTCCAAAGTCCCTCAAACAAGCATAGGGGTTTTGGGTCAAGGAAGCCAAATGAGACCAAATTTTGACATTTATAAAAGTCTGTGGATGATGTACCATATTAAGAAATCTGGGAAATGTTTTTTTTCTACACAACTTCACCTAACCTAATCTAAGCTAGGGTGATTTTGGTAAACAGCAATCTCCAGTTACTTATAACATTCCAACCTACTTCATTTTTTATGTTTTATGATTAGTTACTAGTATTTAGAACATTTAGTAGTCAAGCTTAACTGAACCTACTCTTGTCCAACTTGCAGCATCACTCAACTCAACCTAGTCCAACTAAGCATCCCCTAACCTAACAGGGGTCCTGTAGGCTGTACAGATATCTTTATCATCCCAGGTGATGGTGTGGGCAGGTGACAGGTGACTGTTTGCTGGCACACCTCTATTAAGATGCTGGGGCGCAAGCAGAGCCTCCGAGGGGACCACATCCTGGTGGACTATGGCCCTGAGGAGACGCTCAATGAGAGTGTTGAGATTGAGTGGGCCAACAAGGTGACCACCAAGATGCACTATTATTTCAAACTTTGAAAGGAAATCCTACTTGTTAATACTGCATAGTCTATAATTTGAGAGTCACTTGTTTGGTGCATATATATGTAAGGCTTACTGTTGAAGATTTATTAGATACAGGGATGTGGTGAGCCCACTGCCCACCATAAGATGAACCCACGCAGTGAACCTGCATGACATGGTAAAATTAAATCCCTTGGCAGCGATGGATTCGATGGCTGCTCAGGATCTGCTCCCTGGTGTCCCTGGTGTCAGTGTCAGCCAACACCCCAAAGTCCAAAGAGATGTACCCAAGCCTCAAGTACATCACCTTCTGCTCTGACCTTGCCATCACCTTCTTCTTCACTGTCGAGATGGTGGCCAAGATGCAGGCCAGAGGCATCTTGAAGGTGAGCCTTTAGTGTGGATTTAAAAGCTGGCATTCAGGAGTTACATACAAGAAAATAAGAGATGTTTGAGAGAGTGGTACTGTTCTAACCTCTTGAAGTTCATGAATGTGGAATGGAATATAATGTTTATTACATCGTTTATTAATTGAAGTATTACTGATAGCCTTGACTGTTTTATTGTTGTAAGTAATAACGTCCTTGGTAAGTGAGTCACCCACCACAATTCTTCCAGGGTGAAGGATCATACCTGAAGGACCGCTGGTGTCAGTACGATGCCAGCATGGTGTTCTTCCTGTGGATCTCTGTCATTCTGCAGATGTTTGAGGAGATGACCAACTGGGTGGAAAAGCACAGTTACCTCTCTATCCTGCGTGCCCCAAGACCGCTCATTGTGGTGCGCCTCATCCGTATCTTCCTCAAGTTCTCCATGCCCAAAAATAGACTCAAGCAGATCATTAAGTAAGAAAATTAATTTAATAAAGTTCAGGAATGTATTTTGACTTTTCAGCAGCATGCACATGTGTCTTTTTTTTTACATGCTTACATGATATATTTGTACATTTGTATGTCATTGGTTTAGTGTTGCAAATTTTGTCAGCATTCACACGTATCTTATTTCTGCTTTTGAACTTGTCCACAGACGATCCAGTCAGCAGATATACAATGTGACGCTGTTCTTCTTGTTCTTCATGTCACTTTATGGTCTGCTTGGGGTACAGTTGTTTGGTGAGCTGCGGAACCACTGCATTAAGAATGACACTACTGATGAGTGAGTCAGACTATTTTTGTATCTGATGCCTACTGTGTTATGAGAGAGAGAGAAAGAGAGAGAGAGAGATATCTTTGGGTTTTTCTGTTATTTCTCATCCATCCATAAAATAGTTTCTGACAGATGACAATATCTTTTCTCTTCCAGTAAAATTTCCCTCAATATGTTGGCCATCCCAGATACCTTTTGTTCAAGACAGTCTGACTCAGGCTACCAGTGTCCTGAGGGAATGAAGTGTGCTCCGCTTGATCTTTCCAAGAATGTCAGTGGCTTCAATGGGTTTGATGATTTTGGTGAGTGTAACTGAATCTCTTTAAAATTATATGAAATTTTTGTGAAACTGCATATATTGATTGATACATTACTGGTATCAGATAATGATCTGTTTGATTTTGTAATTGTTTAGCCCTTTGCATTGGAGTAATTGAGGTGTCCTGCTTTAGAAAGTGACTTGGTCTAGAAAACACAGTAATGTGGAATGCCATAATTGATATCTTTTGACCTTTTATCCTGATGCCTTGCTTTTAATAATTATCTCTTGGAAAGACTGTATTGCAAATATATGTTGTTACACTTGCAGCCACGAGCATCTTCACAGTGTACCAGGCGGCGTCTCAGGAGGGCTGGGTGTTCATTATGTATCGAGCCATTGACTCATTGCCAGGATGGCGAGCTACGTTCTTCTTCACCACCATGATATTCTTCCTTTCATGGCTGGTGAAGAATGTTTTCATTGCTGTCATCACAGAGACATTCAATGAGATGAGGGTGCAGTTCCAGCAGATCTGGGGCATGCGGGGACACATTGAGCAAGAGGCCACAACACAGGTAACAATGATTCAGGCTTGGAGTGTGTTTTGTTAAGCAAGGTACACTGTGCCTGCAGGTGGGTGCTGCTATGGAGTTTTTATGATGGTCTGTAGGAAGTGTATTGTGTCATGTATATAGAAAGAGTGTGGTGATTTTAGGAATTGGCTAAATGAAAATACTGTATGCTTTGAAAGCATCCTTACGTGTTTTTTTCTCATCACCACATTTTGCATAATGGAACGTCATACTGACATGTTTTTCCAGGTTCTGTTGGGTGATGATCATGGGTGGAAGCTGCTCCATGTGGATGACAACAAGCCCCGTGGATGGGCCCCCAAGTGGTGCATGAAGGTGGTGGTCAGTGCAGGATACTACATGCTCATCATGGCAGCCATTGTCACCAATGCTGTGGCTGCTGCCTGTATCAGCTTCAAGCATAACGGCAGTGACAG